>NC_092168.1:7903795-8203795 GCF_045791955.1 Oncorhynchus clarkii lewisi | reverse complement strand
TCAGACGTCTTTGTCTTCGTCTTGTCGTGTCCCGTGTATATATCTTTTAATATATTTTTTCTTTGCATATATTTTCAAAAATATTTTTCTTAACCTCAACTTCAACATAATCTCCCGCAATCAGCCTCACCCAATGTGGTATGGATCTGCTATTTTCTTTACTTTTGAACCAGACCCCCAACAGACGCTAGCCAGCTAACTAGCTACTAGCTGGTAGTCAGCTAGCCACTGCTAGCGGTCATCAGCTAACCTTAGCCCGGACAACTCTTGCCAGTCTGCAGAGCGCGATTCAAACCAGAGCATATCTGACTTATTTTTATCCATATCGCCAGATTCCTACCGCAAGCTCTGGACCTTTTCACCTGGATCACTGCAGCTAGTTAGCTGTTATCAGAGTGGCCACTCTGATAGCAAGCATTAATTAGCCTGGAGCTAGCCTATGCTAGGCCCATCTCTTGGCTAGCTGAAGAGGCCCATCGGCCAATTTTTTAGGCCACTATACCTATTTAGCCAATTGGCCTGGACCCTTTTACTACACGGAGCCCTGCTGATCCATCACGACTGGTCTGCCGACATAACTACACGAGGGGGCGACAACAGACTAATTCCGTCGCTACGTCCCTCTAAGGCCCTTCTGCTAGCTTGCTATCCCCGGCCCGCTCTGCATCGCCGTGTCTCCAGCCAGCCTAGCTACTCACTGGACCCCTATGATCACTCGGCTACGCATGCCTCTCCCTAATATCAATATGCCTTGTCCATTGCTGTTTTGGTTAGTGATTATTGCCTTATTTCACTGTAGAGCCTCTAGCCCTGCTCACCCTTTAGTTCCAGCCCCCACACATGCAGTGACCTCAAATGGTTTAAATTATGTATCTAGAGACAATATCTCTCTCATCGTCACTCAGTGCATAGGTTTACCTCCACTGTATTCACATCCTACCATACCTTGGTATTATGCCTTGAATCTATTCTACCGGGCCCAGAAACCTGCTCCTTTTACTCTCTGTTCTGAACGTACTAGACGACCAGTTCTTACAGCCTTTAGCCGTACCCTTATCCTACCCCTCCTCTGTTCCTCTGGTGATGTAGAGGTTAATCTAGGCCCTGCAGTGCCTAACTCCACTCTCATTCCCCAGGCGCTCTCATTTGTTGACTTCTGTAACTGTAAAAGCCTTGGTTTCACTCCTCTTTCTATTCTGGTTAGAGCCAGTTTACACTGTTCTGTGAAGGGAGTAGTACACAGCGTTGTACGAAATCTTCAGTTTCTTGGCAATTTCTCGCATGGAATAGCCTTCATTTCTCAGAACAAGAATAGACTGACAAGTTTCAGAACAATTGGCAATTACTTAAAAATCATACAATGCGATTTTCTGGATTTTTGTTTTAGATTCCGTCTCTCACAGTTGAAGTGTACCTATGATAAAATTACAGACCTCTACATGCTTTGTAAGTAGGAAAACCTGCAAAATCGGCAGTGTATCAAATACTTGTTCTCTCCACTGTATATAGCAAGTGTCAAAATCATTACATTCAGGGCCGAGTGTCTGCGGGTTTTCGCTCCTCCATTGTACTTGACTGATGAATTAAGGTCACTAATTACTAAAGAACTTCCCTCACCTGGTTGTCTAGGTCTTAATTGAAAGGAAAAAACAAAACGCCAGCAAACACAAGGCCCTCCTTGGAATGACTTTGACACCCCTTATAAATAGAATACATGTTTTATATCCGTGTCCATATTGTCCATTACCTTCTGGTAGAGAGACCATATGGTTTAAGAGAAAATAGACAATGGCATTTTCAATTAACGCTGCAACTCTTCCAACTAAAACAAATAAATATTGACATAGCAAAATAAATAAAAAAGTGTGTAAAACATTTTTTGTAGGATATTTCATGCTGAAACCCTCATATTTATACATCAATGGTATTCATTTAGTTGATGGTTATATTTAAGATAATGTTTTCCAGCTTTGTCATTCAATTTTTTCATAATTTTATATATTTTATATGTGATAAGGCCACACAGAGGGCTAGAGATAATTACAGACACCTGTGATATGTCTTGTGATAGATCCTTGAACGATACCAAAATTCTGGTAGTTTACTGGTAAACTTCTAAAGTTTTCAGTAATATACCCTCCCTTTGCAACCCTAGTTACGCCTAATATGGCAATTCATATTTTTGTTAACTTACATCTCAAAGCCATGCATTCAAGAAGCCTTTACCTGGTGTACACATATTATCTCATTCTTACAAAAAATGTATGTATAGGCTAAAAAAAACGTTTTCGTCCCTTCCTCTGACACGCCTGGTAGAGAGATCCTGGATGGCAGGGAGCTCAACCCTAGTGGTGTACTGGGCTGTACGCACTACCCTCTGTAGCGCCTTGCGATCGGATGCCAAACAGTTGCCTTACCTACGCCTCCTGAAGGGGAAGGAGGCATTGTCGTGCCGTCTTCACGACTGTGTTGATGTGTGTGCACCATGATAGTTCCATAGTGATGTGGACAATGAGGAACTTGAATCTCTCAACCTGTTCGATAACAGTCCCGTCGATATGGATGGGGCATGTTCGGCACTCCGTTTCCTGTAGTCCACGATCAGCTCCTTTTCCTTGCTGACGTTGAGGGAAAGGTTGTTGTCCTGGCACCACACTGTCAGGTCTCTGAACTCCTCCCTATAGGGTGTCTTATCGTCATCAGTGGTCAGGCCTACCACCGTTGTGTCGTCTGCAAACTTAATGATGGTGTTGGAGTTGTACACGGCCACGCAGTCCTGGGTGAATGGGGAGTACAGGAGGGGCCTTCGTGTTGAGAGTCAGCATGGCAGGTGTGTTGTTGCCTCACCACCTGGAGACAACCCATTATGAAGTACAGGATCCAGTTGCAGAGGGAGGTGTTTAATCCCAGGGTCCTTAGTTTAGTGATTAGTTTGGAGGGCACAATGATGTTCAATGATGAGCTTAAGTCAATGAACAGCATTCTCACGTAGGTGTAACTTTTGTCCAGGTGGTAAAGGGCAATGTGGAGGGCAATAAAGATTGCGTCATCTGTGGATCTGTTGAGAAGGTATGCAAATTGGAGTGTGTACAGGGTGTCTAGGATGATGGTGTTGATGTGAGCTATGGCCAGCCTTTGAAAGCATTTCATAGCTACATATGTGATTGCTACGGGGAAATAATAATTTAAACAGGTTACCTTGGCATTTATGGGCACAGGGACTGTTTCTGCTTGAAACTTATTACAGACTGGGTCAGGAAGAGGTTGAAAATGTCAGTGAAGACACTTGCCAGCTGGTCAGCGCATGGTCTGAGTACCCGTCCTGGTAATCCAGGCCCTGCGGCCTTGAAAATGTTAACCTGTTTAAAGGTCTTACTCACATCAGCTACAGCCATCAGAAACAGTTGGTGCCCTCATGCATAGTTCAGTGTTGCTAGCCTCGAAGCGGACAAAGACGATATTTAGCTCTGACGAGGTCCAGTGTATGTGGAGATTTGCGCACGACTGAGAGCCTAAGTTTGCCTGTCAGTGTTTTTTGGTGGGAGAAGAAAGGGGAGGAGCTGAAGGTAATGGTCAAGATTCCTCAAAAAATATGAGAATACTTTGAGCTTTAGTGTATAACTCAAAGGTTAGAAAACCACCATGACTCCTCCCAGAGCAGGGTTAATAGTGTAACTATGACTTGCATGTTGCATGCTCTGTATCAAATCAAATTTTATTGGTCACATACACATGGTTAGCAGATGTTAATGCGAGTGTAGCGACATGCTTCTGCTTCTAGTTCTGACAGATTACTTGTTAGATATTACTGCACTAACACATTTACAATGACTACCTTATACACACAAATGTAAAAGGGACGAATAAGAATATATAACATATAAATATATGGATGAGCGATGGCCGTGCGGCATAGGCAAGATGCAGTAGATGGTATAGAATACAGTATTTACATATGAGATGAGTAATGTAGGATATGTAAACATATTAAAGTGGCATTATTTAATGTGACTAGTGATAACTTTATTAAATCCATTTATTAAAGTGGCCAGAGATTTGAGTCTGTATGTTGGCAGCAGCCTCTATGTTAGTGATGGCTGTTAAACAGTCTGATGGCCTTGCGATAGAAGCTGTTTTTCAGTCTCCCGGGCCCAGCTTTGTTGCACCTGTACTGACATCCTTCTGGATGATAGCGGGGTGAACAGGCAGTGGCTCGGGTGATTGTTGTCCTTGATGATCTTTTTAGCCTTCCTGTGATATCGGGTTACCTTTCGTGTTACTTTTTTTTTCCCAATGTCATGCTGATCAATGGGAAGTTAATAAATAACTGACAACATTTTTGTAGAACTAAGAAAACCAACAATTCAACGTATAACAATATGAGTACTATTGGAAAGAAGCTTTTTTTCTCTTCCTTTTAAATTAGCAATGCTTAGTTGTTAGTAGTAAATCCAACTATTCATCAATATCACTGTAATACTTTTGCATTATAATTCACTAGCCAGTAGCCAGCTAATCTCAGCACCCAGAACCAACTCAGCTACTCTATACTGTATGTTAAGGCTGTCACATTGAGATTACTAGCGAGCTAATCCTCTCCATCTCTCAATTGCCCTAAGGAATCATTAACCTGAACCATTCAGCCTGCAGTTAGACTTTAGTCCACAGGAAGGACTGACTAGGGTTATATAACAGCCTGCTTGCACATGCAGACCCAGACCTAGCAGGGAGGCACATACTCCCCACAGTTTAGTCTGAGGTCTAGCCACCTCTCAGTAGCACTCAGTGCCAGACCTCGGGGAGGTAGTGTCCTTCTCACAACACAGCTTGTGTAACTGAAAAGAGAGGCAGAGAGGCATGGGCTGGGGGAAAAGTGTTCCTGTGGTTAAGCAGGGGCAGGGGCTGAGGCTGGGGC
Source organism: Oncorhynchus clarkii lewisi (assembly GCF_045791955.1). NCBI lineage: Eukaryota > Metazoa > Chordata > Actinopteri > Salmoniformes > Salmonidae > Oncorhynchus > Oncorhynchus clarkii. Next base: position 8,198,880 of record NC_092168.1, on the reverse strand, counting down.
CAGGGCTGGGGCTGACGCCGGGGCATAGGCTGGGACTGCTGGTTCTGCTGTGCAGCCTAGCCTTGTGTCCAGGGCCCATCCAGGGGGAAAAGGTCCTGGTGATGCCTGTAGAAGGGAGCCACTGGCTGAGTATGAAGCTTCTGGTGAAGGAGCTTGCGGCCAGGGGCCATGAGATGGTGGTGCTGGTCCCTGAGACATCCATCCTCATCAAGAGCTCTGACTACCACAGGACTGAGATCTTTAGGGTCCCCTTCAACAAGGCACAGCTGGACAAGAACATCGACAAATTGAAGGACGACATGTTCCGCAAGACCCCGAAGGTAACGGACATATTTATGAACGTGCAGGGCCTGATTGACTTCACCGACATGCAGGTGAAAGGCTGTGAGGGTCTTCTGTATGACAAGCCCCTGATGCAGCGACTGAGAGGAGAAGGGTTCAAGATGATGCTGACCGACCCCTTCCTACCCTGTGGATCCATCATCGCTGAGTCCTTCAACATTCCAGCGGTGTACTTCTTGAAGGGGATCCCCTGTGGGATGGAGGATAGGGCTGCCCAGTGCCCCAATCCCCCATCCTACGTACCACGCTTCTTCTCCGGCAACACTGACCACATGGACTTCCTAGGGAGAGTTAAGAACATGCTCATGTACGGTGTGGAGAGCTACCTGTGTACGGTAATGTTTGCTAGCTTTGACGAGCTGACCAGTAGGTACCTGGAGAAGGACATGACATACAGGGAACTGTTGGGTCATGGGGCGATCTGGCTGCTGAGGTATGACTACTCCTTTGAGTATCCCAAACCCACGATGCCCAACATGGTCCACATTGGAGGCATCAACTGTGGTAAAAGAGACCCACTTCCAGAGGTAAATCTCTTATAAATACTTCAACTGTGCAAAAAATTCAACTGTGCAGAGCTGTGCACCCTATATCTTATATGGATCCAGGTCCAGAAACATTTACGGTACATGTGTCAAACTAATTCCACAGATGGCCAAGTGTCTGCGGGTTTTCGCTCCACCCTTGTACTTGATTGATGAATTAAGGTCACAAATTAGTAAGGAACTCCCCTCACCTGGTTGTCTTGGTCTTACTTGAAAGGAAAAACCAAGAGCCCACAGACACTCGGCCCTCCGTGGAATTAGTTTGACACCCCTGCCTTAATGGATAGATTCACTGCAGCGGCAGTTGTACCACACCAGACATTCCTCTAGGAAAAATGTTTAAATTTAATTTCAAGATATCAAATTCTTCTCTTACTTTCTAATTTGGGACCACATCTCTTTTCAAGATCGTTATGTTTTGACAGACTAAGATGACTTTCTCCTCTGAAGCCCAAATGTTGTAAAACAGTCAGAAATATTCTGTTGGGTGTTTAAAAGGGACAGTCAATCAGACTGTTGGGTGTTGTCCCACAACCCAGATGTTGTGTTTACCTGCCTGTCAGACACTCAGCTAGCGGCCAGCTGTAACCTGATCTCTGTTTCCTCCATAGGGACTGACTGGACACAGCTCTCTGTTTAATTATCTACCGACTAGCTTCTCCTCACGTTTATACAGCCCACATTCCACTAGCTGGGACTCGCGAAGCAAACATCCCCATTCAAAATCTTGTCATACTTCTTCTTATTCTTCTTCTTATTTGGAACGTTACTCCTCCTACACCGTTTAAGCTAGAAATATAATTAAAATTTGAAAACATGCAGATCGGTCTTTTACACTATCAAAATATATTCTACGGATCTAACGATACAGCTGTTTTAGTAACTGCATTAACACATTTTACCCCATTTTCCTCCCAAAACAACTGACCCCTTCCCCAACAAGCCAGACAAAATATCTACTACCAATTCAAAGTTACAGCTGTTTATCGGAGTTTAGAGGGACAAAAAAGTATCTAGCTGACAGCTTCCTCATGTCTCATCATTGAGCAGCCTAAACAGACCCGTTGCTATGGACACTCACATATGCAGAGGAGCACATGGGGAAGCTTCGGCAAAAATTATGACAACCACAACTACTGACCACAACCACACAACTAGTCAACACACAACTACTGACCACAACAGCACAACTACAGACCATACTCACAATCACACAACTACTCACCACAACTAATGGCCACAACCTCTGACCACAATTACTGACCACAACCACACCACTGACACAACTAATGAACCACACAACTAATGACCACAACCACAAAACTACTGACCACTACTACTGAACACAACTATTGACCACAACTAATGAACCACACAACTACTTACCTAAACTACTGACCAAAACTACTGACCACTACTTACCACAACCACACAACTACTGACCATTTCCATAGTGTAGGGTCTAAAGAATCTGCAACACAACCACTGACCACACAACTACTGACCACAACTACTGCTCTGGTCTCCACTAACTCTGGTCCAGCTCTGTTCCTGGGCATTGCTACCTAGCTCTGGTTCGCATATAATACCTACCAGTAATAATTGTAACTCTTGAACCGTTCAAGCTAGAGACACCAAACCGACTTTCACATGTCCAGGCTAGCCTATCCTATCAACCAACCAATCAATACAGATTTTCATCTACCTACATCTTAAACTATAACCAATCACCATCATTACAACTGCAGAAACGACCACTACTATAATGTATTTCAAAAGCATACATGCTAGCAAATACACCACATTTTCTTCAGGAAATGTACTTTTCAGTAATCATTGTTAGCCTAAAGAGGTCATCTTTTAGATAGAACAACAGCTAGCTATCAGTAGGTCTGCATACAAACCTATTCTGCGTAGTTCTTCAACAACCATAAAATACTTTTAAAGAGCTGTCATCACTAGATCCACCATCCTATCTCTCTTCCCAAATTGTAGCCTAAAACGTTCTAATCATCACATCATCTTTCAACTAAAATCAAACTTAATTTACACTGAATGTTTTACAAAAGTAAATTGTGCACCTATTTATCTGAAACCCAGAGCTTGAATGAGAGTTGCTATGCTATGCTATGCGAAGAGTGTTGTCCACATGATCCTCCCTTTTATTCCCATTTTATGACAGAAGATCACTTTGTCTTGTCTTTCTTCTTTTAGTTTTCACACGCAATAACTGTAGTTTAGACATTTTTTGCGATCTAAATGCCCCACAATCCAAAGTAATATGGTTGATATAGTAGTCTATCAAAGTAAATCAGACCAATTATTTTACTACATTCAACAGTGACTATATGTAAGTGCTTTGCTTTAAATAGTAAAGTTACACTTTTCAAAGTTCTACCACTATCACAAAAATAATTTTAAAGAGTTAAAGCAAGTCCCATCAATTGCACTTCATGTACAATTACCATCAAGTTTGACTTGCAATCTGTCAAACCTGGTGTAACCTAGAGTTCAAGTTACTTTCCTGTCAATTGTAAGTATTGTGGGTACTGATAAAAGACGCCAGAGTGCTATGGGAGTCATGCCAAACACAAGTAATCCTGACAATGTTTTAAGGAATATAAAAAGCAATGCACCAAAAGAAATTCTCCATAATCGCACCCATTACTTTTCAAAAGTTTCCTAACCACGACCTTCAGCTTGGGTAAGGAAAAAGGACAAGGCAGATAGATGTGCAGGGAAAGTTAAGGTGTGGTTTATCATATTTTGTAGAAAGAGAAGTATTGCTCAAAATTAACATTGGGGGAATGTCCCGCTCTGTACTACCCTCCATTCTAAAGCTTCTCTAAAGACGGTGTTCAGTCAGCCCTCTGAGCCCTGGTCAAAAATAAGGCACTATATAGGTAATAGGGTGCCATTTAGGACATACCACAGTTATTTACTCCTGGGCTGTGGCCACTATAATCTAACAGAAGAACTGAGGGGCCCTATTGTGTTCTAGTTCCAACCCTACAAACCTCAGGAAGGGAAACTACTCTGCAGGGTTTGTTTTGTGGGGTTAGAGTTGTAGTTAGGGTTAGCTGTGATTGTTATAGGATTTATTATGCCTTTGTCTTCTATGAATACAGGGTGTGTTATCAGAGAATGGGCTCCTTTCACAACTTCACCTTCCCTCCTTCAGTCAATATTTTGCTAACCAGACCAAAGACTGTTCTAACACTCAAGTATTGCTCAACATTAATGTTGGGGGAATGTCCCTCTCTGAACTTCCCTCCAATCTGTTTCTTCTCTAAAGACTGTTCAGCTAGTGAAACCTGAGCCAGGAACAGCATTGATGTGCCTCAAATGGTACCATACTTCCCATACAGTGAACTACGTTTGACCAGAGCCCTCTGGGCCCTGGTCAAAAATAATGCACTACATAGGTAATAGGGTGCCATTTGGGACATAGCACAGTTCTTTCCCCCTGGACTGTGGCCACTATAATCTAACAGAACAACTGAGTAGCCCTATTGTGTTCTAGTTCCAACTAGTTGGACAAGTGTAGCGACAAATTCAAGGAGCCAATAGCATATCTCACTGAAAAATAGTTGGCAACACTGGAGGGATGGAGAGAGAGGTACCGCTTGAGCAGGCAGGAGAGGGGCAGTTATGTGAATGAGTGACACATGAAGAAAGGAGGGAGAGACAGCACCAACCACCAACTAAGCCGACTCGCACTATAGTAGACTAAGAGACCATTTGTGCTTGAACCAAAAATATGGTCGGAGGCTCCATATGGATGGTGTGATGCAATGCGGAGCCTTCGGAGGCACGCAGAGGGCAAATTGAGCTCCGTACTGCATTGCCTTGCGCCTCTCAAATGTTGTAATAATGAGGAGGGTTCCGTGTAGCTCCGTGTAGCACGGAGCACCGTGTAGCTCCGCATTGACATGATTGGTTGACGGTAGGTGAGGGCGGGAGATCCTGTATAAACAAAAACTCACTTCCTTGTGAGTTGACAACTTCCTTGACAACAGCTCTGCCCTGCTCTGCAAAGTGCAAGAAATATAAATACCATATCACCATAACACCTCGATCACACCTATAGCGCATCGTTGCACAAAATGGTACATCATCATCTGGATACGTGTGCAACAAAAGTTCAACATGCAGACGTCAGTTTGACCACGCAGTGTCTTTAACATGCTGACCAAACTGGATCCGCGCATGCGTCTGCATGCAACATCGTGCGCATGTTGATTTTATCTATCCCCACCAGAAATGTTCATGTCACGCAGGTTACAATACCAACACCAATTGTGAACCAACTATATTAATTTTGGAAAAGATCGAAACACACATGAAACATTCATGGACATTTGTAACCCGTTTCAGGAAACTAGACAACTAGACATACGTTTGAACTTAAACTTTTTTTAATCAAAACGTTTTTTGGGGGCAGAAATGACTTCTTGAATACGTTTTTTGGGGGGCAGAAATGCCTTCTCCAACTTTCATGTGCCTTAATAACAAACTTGTATGCCATCTGTAAATACAAATAAAATTGTTAATTAACAAGCCTAGTTGGTTAAGCCACAGAAAAAGGCAGCAACCGTCCCACTACCCATGATTGTCTGAGATAATAAGTGGGCTGGACATGCCGAGAGATGAGTTTGGATTGGTCAGCCATATAGCGCGCTTCTGTCTATTTGAGCTGGTCAGCTTGTGTAGAGAATCCTGTCTAACGATGCATTTTTTAATGTATTGCGTAGTAAAATTTAACAAAAGACTTGACTATGCAAGTATCCATTTCAATAGAACGTCACTGCAACAACTGTTTCATAGCACTCTCGTCTGAGTGTGCCAGAGCACAGAATAATTGATGAATTTACGAACGCTCAACACTGGTTGAATATGGCCGGTGTTGGCAAAAAAGCACAATTAAATTGTTGCCAGGAGCACACTTATAGTCACCAACTCTTTGGATAACATGAAAACAGCCTAACCAGCTCTGCTACGGCGAGTAAAATGGAGTTTGGGTGGGGGTTAAAGCTTAAGATGATTCTTAAAGTTATGGCATTGCACACAGTCAGTGTAACCCAGAGTGACTAGACAGAACAACAGGACAAGCAAGCTGTACAAACAAAACAGAAATGACACAGGACATCTTATTTGATGAAAGGGGTTGCAGTCTGCCGTGAAGCGTTCATCCATGTATACGGGTAAGAGTCTAGAGTCTACAGTTTCAGATATTATACGTTTCTAATTTGGTCAGAAAGTTGTTTTCATTGAAAGTTAAAGCTTACAGTTAGCTAGCTAGCTGACATTAGATGGACAGCTCTCTAGCTAGCATTAAGTTTATGATCTGTGTGTAGTAATGTTATCTCAGAATGCCATTTCGCATTGCTAGTTAGAGCCTAATGTTAGCTAGCTAACTAGCTAACATTGAACCTGTTTGGTTAACTTTAGCTAGCTATGACAATCGGTTTGTATTGTTAGTACTCTATGGATTGGGATATGTTGGTATATTTTTTTAGCTAGCTTTGGGTTGTTGGGTTGTTGACATGTCTGAACAAAAGACCAAGTTAAAGTTTACTGTTAGCTAGATAGCTGACATTAGATTGCTGGATTGATAGCTAACATTATGTTTATGATCTATGTGTAGTAATGTTATCTGGGAATGTCATCTTCACCAGATGATTGCATGACCCATCAAGTTAGCCAGGTGTGTCTGACAGTGATTACGGCTATCTATTGTATAATAATGCCAAAATATTTGTATCTGGAATTTGTCTTTCAGCATCAGTAGAACAAGCCTGACTCTCCTCCACCAAATAATGTACTTTTTACTCCATACATTTTCCCTTACACCCAAAAGTTGTCTTTACATTTTGACAGGAAAATTGTCCAATTCACACACTTATCAAGAACATCCCTGGTCATCCCTACTGCATCTGATCTGGCAGACTCACTAAACACAAATGCTTCATTTGAAAATTATGTCTGGGTTGTTGAAGTGTGGCCCTGGCTATCCGTCAATAAAAATAAAAATAAATAATAATTGTGCCGTCTGGTTTACTTAATATGAGGAATTTGAAATTATTTATACTTTTACTTTTGATACTTAAGTACATTTTAGCAATTTTATTTACTTTTGATACTTAAGTATTTTTTTAAACAAACACCTTTAGATGTTTACTCAAGTAGTATTTTATTGGGTGAGTAGTAGTACTTTTACTTGAGTCATTTTCTATTAAGGTATCTTTACTTTTACTCAAGTATGACAATGTAGTACTTTTTACACCACTTTATGTGACTGTAGGTTATAGCATTTATTTCACATGACCTATCAATTTAGACAAGTGTGTCTGGGTAAGCGTCATCTAATATTTATTAAATATTTTTATCTGGACACTTTCTGTTTATCTGGAATTTTTCATTATTGTAGGCTATTACTTTTACCACATTTAGTCTTAATCTTTACTACACTACTCACGGTTTAGCACATGACCTCACATGTGAATCCTTAAAGAGATGGGTGGGGCTGGCTTAAGCGGGTGTGAACAATGATAAATGGGTGAAGACAAAGGAGAGCTCTCCAGTAGGTAGCAAAACATTCAAAATGCCATTTTCTCAAAAGTGAGTTTACAAGTTGATCAACTTTCAAAGCAGAATTACTTTCCCATTGTTCCTCATAAACGGAGTGCATGATATACCATATTTAAGCTATGAGTCTCTACTTTTATCCAATGTAAAAAAAAATAATACACAATTTCAAATTTTGCTACATAAGACCGATTTTGAGCCGGTAAGTCACATTTAGCTAGCTTGCTGTTGCGAACTCATTTGTCCTAGGAAATAAACATTGGGTTGTTTACCTGAAATGCATATGGTTCTTTTGACTTATGACCAACAGCAACAAACTACACGTACCACACTCCACTCCCGTGAAAAGCAAGAGCAGCAGCATAAATTATCAAATTTCTCTCTCTTTACTTGCAATACTTGATGTGGTTGAATGCATTGACTGTAAGTCACTCTGGATAAGAGCGTCTGCTAGATGACGAAAATGTAAATGAACAATTTTCTTGTTAACTAACCCTTCCCACCGTGCCTCAACAGGATCTGCAGGAGTTTGTGGATGAGTCAGGAGAGGATGGCTTCGTGGTCTTCAGCCTGGGCTCTATGGTCTCTCAGATGCCGGAGGAGAAAGCCAAGCAGTTTTTTGATGCCTTCAGCAGGATCCCTCAGAGGGTAAGGACACCTCGAATATGTCCAAAATGGCAAAAAGTAACCCTTTCTGACCAACACAATCTTTACAGTCTCTACGTCTTCTGTAAATATCAATATATTTTCTAAATCTTAAAGATACTGTATAATTTCTCACTCACAGTGGAGATATCAGTGTTTGAAGAAGCACAGTACTATGCATGTTAAGCATGTAGGCCTAATCTCCAATCCACTATTACATGCTGACCAAATCGCTCGCGCCTGTGCCATTGCACGCATGTTGATTTTGTACATCCACACCAGACATGATCAAGACACGCAGGTTGAAATATCAAAACTCTGAACCAACTATATTAATATGGGGACACGTCGAAAAGCATTAAACATTTATGGCAATTTAGCTACCTAGCTTGCTGTTGCTAGCTAATTTGTCCTGGAATATAAACATTGGGTTGTTATTTTACCTGAAATGCACAAGGTCCTCTACTCAGACAATTAATCCACTGATAAAACGGTAAACCGAATTTGTTTCTCGACATCTCTCCTCCTTCCTTCAGGCTTCTTTTTCTTCTTTGGACTTTATATGGTAGTTGGCAGCCAACTTTACAGTGAATTACTACAACAGACTGGAGTGTGGACGTCAGTTCATCTTTCAATCACCCACGTGGGTATATGCTCCTAAAAGCCAATGAGGAGATTTGAGACACATGACTTGCAGCGCATTGAGCGTCACAAATAGAACCAATTTCTATTTTATCACCTGTCGCGAGCGTCTGTGCAATGATTGAATAACATGTATGTGTAAATGTATTTTGCAACGCTCGTGCATGCGACGTGTCTGGTCAGCATATTAGTCTAAACTAAAAACAAGTCCTTTAATTACATGGAGTTTCAATGGCATTTGCATATTCTCCATTCTTCATATACTATGTCAAGTATCATGGCAAGCTGCAGTTCTATGTTGTTCAGTTTGTGTGGAAATATACACTGGAGCTATGCCTTAAAACAATCCAGACACATTTATATCCCACTACAAACTGGTGTGCCTTTACCACTATATCCAGAACTGGCAGATGATTCTATATGACTTGATTATGAAGGTAAGCTGTTGTTCTCTGTGTTTTCAGGTGGTGTGGAGGTACACAGGAGTAGTGCCTAAAAACGCTACAGCCAACGTCAGATTGATGAAGTGGCTTCCTCAGAATGAGCTGCTGGGTTAGTTTAGTCTCTCAGTTATAATGAAAACCACCTGGGTTACAGAAGTTACAGATGGGTACTCTTCTGAGTAAACACAACATGCTACTTTGTTAACATTGTGAAAGAGAAGCAATAGCTTATTCTTCTTCATGGTTTCATACTATGTTATATGTTCCATGTCCTAGGCCACCCCAGGGTCAAGGCCTTTATAACCCACGGAGGAACCCACGGTACCTATGAGGGGATCTGTAATGGCGTTCCCATGGTGATGCTGCCGTTGTTCGCTGAACAGGGTGACAACGTACACCGCATGGCAGTGAGGGGCGTCGGGGAGGTGCTTAACTTGTTTGATATCACCTCAGAAAAACTGGTGGAGGCTCTCAACAAGGTCATCAACGACAAGAGGTCAGACATCATGTTATATAATACTAGGAGATACTATGAACTCAAGTAGCAGTGCAAACAGTACAGAGACCAAATCCTAACTTGAGATCTACACGCACGTATTGAGTTCCAGTGCAAATATAATTTTGTCAGCTATGCATGATTTACATGAAAGTCTGAGTTCCTCATTATAATTCAGCCCAAGGTGAATATTGCACTGTGTAGTGTGACACAGTGGTTCCTATATTAGCAGTCATGAGTTGTCTATGAGGAGATTGTAAATCCTCTTGTATTTGTCCTTTCTCCCCAGTTACAAGGAGAAGATGCTGAAGCTGTCAGCGGTGCATAAGGACCGTCCCATCGAGCCCCTTGACCTGGCCGTGTTCTGGTCAGAGTTTGTGATGCGTCACGGCGGAGCGGAACACCTAAGACCCGCCGCTCACGACCTCAACTGGATCCAGTACCACAGTCTGGACGTGTTCACTCTGCTACTCACTATAGTTCTCATTGTTGTCATCGTCACCGTTAAATGCTGCATAGTCTGCTTCCGCAAGTGCTGTGGAACGAAGAGGTCTATGAAGAAGAAGAATGCATAGCCGTGGGAAGTAGGGGTGCTGAAGGTGCTGCAGCACCCCCTGGTGGTGGGATGGTAAAATTGTAAGAATAAGATAAAACAATTGTAAAAACAAATTCCGTTGCCTTATTGATATAAATGATCATGGGATTGGGGTAGGGGAGAGAGAAAAAAAACATGGGATATTTATATATGGGCCCCATTCTGCATGGAGAGCTCTCAGCTCCGTTTTGTAAACGATAAGCTCATGATATGCTCTTATCTACTCAATTGTGGAGGTTTGGAGTTGGACACACGCTTTGTTGTACGATAGACAGTTTAGTTTGAGTTGAGTCGGGTCTCTCCTTCTCCCCTCTCCCACAGTGAGTTTCTAGTTCGGGGAAGCATATTTTCACCATGAAAATGCACCTTTTGGTAAAGCATTCCATGGAACTATCTTTCGCATTTGTGGACTTATGTAAGATATTCCTAATGTGATGAGTAGATTGGATAGTCAATTTAGGCTAATAATATAAAAAAAGACTGCAGTGTTCAATGCATGAGTGTGTAGTGGCAAAGAGAAGGTCTAGGCTATATCAGATACATTTCTTCTCCTTTCTTTCTGTGTTTATAGACACGTCATGCTATTCTAATACACCTTATATGACTGGAGACATTAGCAGAATAATTTTTTTAATACGACAAAAATCATAGGGTAGTATAGGCCTGTAGGCTACTACTGACAGTTATAACAGATCAATACCAACGACCTTGTCTACAACCATCTCAGCTAGGTCTATGAAAAGGGGAGACACACATTTTACAATATGATGTCCATCCATCCTGGAGGAGGAAATGATTGTCCAAGAACAACGTTTCAAGTGGCACAGCCCAATGATAAAGAGTGGATAGGCAACACTACAGTCCCTGGTTCAAATCCAGGCTGAATCAGATCCGGCCGTGACTTCCGGGTTTGGCCGGGGTAGGCCATCATTGTAAATGAGAATTTGTTCTTAACGGACTTGCCTAGTTAAATAAATATGGACGATACTCTACGCTGGTGCCAATAAGATACAGATGCACAGACCTTTGACTCCCTTCACCTCCCCACACATCTTCCTCTTGTGTTTAGCTGATAGGAGTGGAACCCAGTAGGCTCGTCTGCTGCAATTCGTGGCAAGGATCAACAAGTTGTGTGTTCCGAGATGGTGTTCTGCACACCACCTTTGAACTGCACCGTTATTTGTCTGTTTGTGGCTCTGCCCGCCTATTAGCTTGCACGATTCCATTCTCCTTCGACCTCTCCTATCAACTGGATGTTTTCTGTTTGTCGCACCATTCTAGGTAAACTCTAGACACTGTCGTGCGTGAAAAGCCCCGGAGATCAGCAATTTCTGAGATACTAGATCTGGCACACCTGGCACTGACAATCATACCACGCTCAAAGTCCATTAAGTCACTGGTTTTGCCCATTCTAACATTCAATCGATTAGTAACAGTATGCCCTGATGCCTGTCTGCCTGCTTTATGTAGCAAGCCATGGCCACGTGACTCACTATCTGTAGGAGTGAATGGTGTACCTAACAAACTGGCCAGTGACTGTATATTCCTCATAATCAAATCAAATCCAATTTTATTTGTCACATTCTCTGAATACAACAGGTATTAGACCAGTAGACCTTACCATGAAATGCACACTTACAAGTCCTTAACCAACAATGCAGTTCAAGAAAGAGAAAATATTTACTCAATAAACTAAAGTAAAAATAGTAAAATAAAAAGTAACACAATAAAAATAACAATAAAGAGGCTATATACAGGGGGTACCGGTAGCGAGTCAATGTGCAGGGGTACAGGTTAGTTATTTTGTACATGTAGGTAGGGGTAAAGTGACTATGCATAGATAATAAACAGCGAGGAGCAGCAGTGTAAAAAAAAGGGAGGGGGACATGTCAATGTAAATAGTCCGGGTGGCCATTTAATTAATTGTTCAGCAGTCTTATGGCTTGGAGGTAGAAGCTGTTAAGGACTTGGCACTCCGGTACCACTTGCCGTGCAGTGGCAGAGAGAACAGTCTATGATTTGGGTGACTGGAGACCTTGACAATTTTTGGGCTTTCCTCTGACACCGCCTAGTATATAGGTTCTGGACGGCAGGAAGCCTGGCCCCAGTGATGTACTGGGCCGTACGCACTACCCTCTGTAGCACCTTACGGTCAAGCTGCCGAGCAGTTGCCATACTAGGCGGTGATACAACCGGTCAGGATGTTCTTAATGGTGCAGCTGTGGAACGTTTTGAGGATCTGGGGACCCATGCCAAATCTTTTCAGTCTCCAGAGGGGGAAGATTAGTTGTGGTGCCCTCTTCACGACCGTCTTGGTGTGTTTGGACCATGATAGTTTGTCAGTGATGTGGACACCAAGAAACTTGAAACTCTCGACCCGCTTCACTACAGCCCGTCAATGTTAATGGGGGCCTGTTCGGCAAATTTAGCTCTATTAAATAAAAATGCAAATCAGAAGCTGGAGAGAAGGCATTTTGTTACACACAATTCCATTGCACCACTGCTATTGACCTATATTTTGTCTGACTTGCAAAGTGGCTTTATGATTTCTGTGAAGCAATTTTGTGAAAGCAGGCATGAACATAAACATACAAAATGTTGTGAATCAATCAATCTTAAAACAGTATGTGTGGCCAAGCTGGGCAGTTGTATTGAGGTCCTGTGATAATGAAGTGTCCAACCCAGAATGCTTAGTGAAGACATGACACTAGGAAATAGGAAATAAAATAGAAGAAACATTTTGAAATAGATATCCCAAAGCTAACATATTTACTGTATCTTATGCATTGGTGAAGAACTAGTTCTGCTGTCCAAGAGTCCTATTGTTTATCATAAACATTATAAACACAGGATTAAGTGAATTAAGTCAAAACTGTAACCCGGACCCATACAAATCAGTAGGGCTAGACAATCTGGACCCTCTCTTTCTAAAATTATCTGCCGCCATTATTGCAACCCCTATTACTAGTCAGTTCAACCTCTCTTTTGTATCGTCCGAGATTCCTAAAGATTGGAAAGCTGACGCGGTCATCCCCCTCTTCAAAGGGGGTGACACTCTAGACCCAAACTGTTACAGACCTATATCCATCCTGTCCTGCCTTTCTAAAGTCTTTGAAAGCCAAGTTAACAAACAGATCACTGACCATTTTGAATCCCACAGTACCTTCTCCACTGTGCAATCCGGTTTCCAAGCTGTTCACGGGTGCACCTCAGCCACGCTCAAGGTACTAAACGATATCATAACCGCCATCGATAAGAAACAGCACTGTGCAGCCGTCTTCATCGACCTGGCCAAGGCTTTCGACTCTGTCAATCATCGCATTCTTATCGGCAGACTCAAATGCCTTGGTTTCTCAAATGACGGCCTCGCCTGGTTCACCAACTACTTCTCAGATAGAGTTCAGTGTGTCAAATCGGAGGGCTTGCTGTCCGGACCTCTGGCAGTCTCTATGGGGGTGCCACAGGGTTCAATTCTTGGGCCGACTCTTTTCTCTGTATATATCAATGATGTCGTTCTTGCTGCGGCTGATTCCTTGTTCCACCTCTACGCAGACGACACCATTCTGTATACATCTGGCCCTTCTTTGGAGACTGTGTTAACTAACCTCCAAATGAGCTTCAATGCCATACAACACTCCATCCGTGGCCTTCAACCGATCGCTGCCAGCACCCACCCACCATCACTACTCTGGACGATTCTGACCTAGAATATGTGGACAACTACAAATACCTAGGTGGCTAGAGTGTAAAGTCTCCTTCCAGACGCATCTCCAATCCAAAATTAAATCTAGAATCGGCTTCCTATTTCACAACAAAGCCTCCTTCACTCACGCTGCCAAACATACCCTCGTAAAACTGACTATCCTACCAATCCTCGACTTCGGCGATGTCATCTACAAAATATCCTCCAACACTCTACTCAGCAAACTGGATGCAGTTTCTCACAGTGCCATCCATTTTTGTCACTAAAGCCCCATATACCACCCACCACTGCGACCTGTATGCTCTAGTCGGCTGGCCCTCTCTACATATCCGTCGCCAGACCCGCTGACTCCAGGTCATCTATATGTCTTTGCTAGGTAAAGCTCCGCCTTATCTCAGCTCACTGGTAACAACACCTACCCGTAGCACTCACTCCAGCAGGTATATCTCACTGGTCATCCGCAAAGCCAACACCTCCTTTGGCCGCCTGTCCTTCCAGTTCTCTGCTGCCAATGACTGGAACGAATTGCAAAAATCGCTGAATTTGGAGACTTATATCTCCCTCACTAACTTTAAGCATCAACTATCTGAGCAGCTCACCGATCGCTGCAGCTGTACACAACCCATCTGTAAATAGCCCATCCAACTACCTACCTAATCCCCATATTGTTTTTATTGACTTTTTTTGCTCTTTTGCACACCAGTATTTCTACTTGCAGATCATCAAATGCACATCTATCACTCCAGTGTTAATTAGCTAAATTGTAATTACTTTACTACTATGGCCTATTCATTGCCTTAACTCTGTTATCTTACCTCATTTGCACTCACTGTATATACACTTTTTGTTTTATTTTTTTCTACTGTATTATTGACTGTATGTTTTGTTTATTCCATGTGTAACTAGGGGCGGCAGGGTAGCCTAGTGGTTAGAGCGTTGGACTAGTAACCGGAAGGTTCAAACCCCCGAGCTGACAAGGAACAAATCTTTCGTTCTGCCCCTGAACAGGCAGTTAACCCACTGTTCCTAGGCCATCATTGAAAATAAAATTTTGTTCTTGACTGACATGCCTAGTTGAATAAAGGTAAAATAAAATAAACTCTGTGTTGTTGTACGTGTCTAATTGCTATGCTTTATCTTGGCCAGATCGCAGTTGCAAATGAGAACTTGTTCTCAACTAGCCTACCGGTTTAAATAAAGGTGAAATAAAATACATTTAAAAAAATGGTATTGTGGTTGAGTAACTACAATGTTGTTGATCCATCCTCAGTTTTCTCCAATCACAGCCAGTAAACTCTGTAATGGTTTTAAAATCCCCATTGGCCTCATGGTGAAATCCCTGAGTGCTTTCCTTCCTCTCCGGCAACTGAGTTAGGAAGGACGCCTGTATATTTGTAGTGACTGGGTGTATTGATATAATTAATAACTGCACCATGCTCAAGAGGACTAGGTTTACTTTTTTGAATCTTTACCCATTTACCAATAGGTGCCCTTCTTTGCGAAGCATTGGAAAACCTCCTTGGTCTTTGTGGTTGAATCTGTGTTTGAAATTCACTGCTTGACTGAGGGACCTTACAGATAATTGTATTTGTGGGGTCCAGAGATGAGGTCGTCATTCAAATATAATTTTAAACACTATTATTGCACACAGAGTAAGTTCATGCAACTTATTATGTGACTTGTTAAGCAAATGTTTATTCCTGAACTTATTTAGGCTTGCCATTACAAAGGAATAGTTATTGACTCAAGACATTTCAGCTTTAAATTTTGTATTCATTTGTAAACATTTCTAAAAACATAATTCCACTTTGACATTATGGGGTATTGTATGTACAGTTGAAGTCGGAAGTTTCCACACACTTAGCTTGGAGTCGTTAAAACTCATTTTTCAACCACTTCACAAATGTCTTGTTAATAAACTATATTTTTGGCAAGTCGGTTAAAACATCTACTTTGTGCATGACACAAGTACTTTTTCCAACAATTTACAGACAGATTATTTCACTTATAATTCACTGTATCACAATTCCAGTGGGTCAGAAGTTGACATACACTAAGTTGACTGTGCCTCTAAACAGCTTGGAAAATTCCAGAAAATGATGTCATGGCTTTAGAAGCTAATGTTAGGCTAATTGACATCATTTGAGTCAATTAGAGGTGTACCTGTGGATGTATTTCAAGGCCTACCTTCAAACTCAGTGCCTCTTTGCTTGACATCATGGGAATACCATAAGAAATCAGCCAATACCTCAGAAAAACAATTGTAGACCTCCACAGGTCTGGTTCATCCTTGGGAGCAATTTCCACCATGGGACCACGCAGCCGTCATACCGCTCAGGAAGCAGATGCGTTCTGTCTTTTAGAGATGAACGCACTTTGGTGCGAAAAGTGCAAGTCAATCCCAGAACAACAGCAAAGGACCCTGTGAAGATGCTGGAGGAAACAGGTACAAAAGTATCTATATCCACAGTAAAACAAGTCCTATATCGACATAACCTGAAAGGACGCCGAGCAAGGAAGAAGCCACTGCTCCAATACTGCCATAAAAAAGCCAGACTACGGTTTGCAACTGCACATGGGGACAAAGATAATACTTTTTGGAGAAAGGTCCTCTGTTCTGATGAAACAAAAATATAACTTTTTGGCCATAATGACCATCGTTATGTTTGGAGGAAAAAGGGGGACGCTTGCAAACTGAAGAACACCATCACAACCGTGAAGCACGGGGGTGGCAGCATCATGTTGTGGGGGTGCTTTGCTGCAGGAGGGACTGGTGCACTTCACAAAATAGATGGCATCATGAGGAATAAAAATGATGTGGATATATTGAAGAAACATCTCAAGACATCAGTCAAGAAGTTAAAGCTTGGTTGCAAATGGGTCTTCCAAATGGACAGTGACCCCAAGCATACTTCCAAAGTTGGGACAACAAAGTCAAGGTATTGGAGTGGCCATCACAAAACCCTGACCTCAATCCTATAGAACATTTGTGAGCAGAACTGAAAATGTGTGTGTGAGCAAGAAGGCCTACAAACCTGACTCAGTTACACCAGCTCAGTCAGGAGGAATGGGCCATAATTCACCAAACTTATTGTGGGAAGCTTGTGGAGGGCTACCCAAAACATTTGACCCAAGTTAAACAATTTAAAGGCAATGCTACCAAATACTAATTGCGTGTATGTAAACTTCTGACCCACTGGGAATGTGATGAAAGAAATAAAATAAATAAAAGCGCTATTATAATTATTCTTACATTTCACATTCTTAAAATGAAGTGGTGATCCTAACTGACCTAAGACAATTTTTATTTGGATTAAATGTCAGGAATTGTGAAAAACTGAGTTTAAATGTATTTGGCTAAGGTGTATGTAAACTTCCCGCCTTCAAATGTATACAAGTAACACATCATCTCAATCCATTTTAAATGCAGGCTGTAACACAACAAAATGTGGGAAAAAGTCAAGGGGTGTGAATACTTTCTGAAGGCACTGTTTATACTGTTTTCTAGTCAAGGCTCATCTTATATAACTACTGCTGTACACACCTTTTCTATACATATACTGTCCTTAATGTCTATACACACCATCATATACATATATATTTATATTCCTGGACTCTGACATTGCTCGTTCTAATATTTCAAAATGTCTATTGTTTTATTTGGGGATTTGCATGTATTGTTTGTGTTGTTAGGTATCACTGCACTGCTGGAGCTAGGAACATAATTCTTTTTTATTTGATTTAAAGATCCTCTGCCATATTAGAAGTCTGAGGTTAGGCTTAACCTCATAAATCACTGGTGTCAGACGCAGCCATAAACAGCAACCTTGAGAGGCAGGCCGGGTCTCAGCTGGGCTCCCTGAGGAGGAGCTGAGGCCTGGATGATTATATATCTACAGATGATGTTGACGGAGGATTCGTGCAACAGAGCATGTGGCGGAGAGAACATAAACACAACGCTGATGTATTCCACATTCGATGGTACTGTTTAGAGGGTGGCGAGCCTCCTAAATTATACATGAAAAGGCCGCGGAGGAATTTGTTTGGTGAATGTCTCTCTCTCCCTCTCTCTCCAATTCTCCATCTCTCTTCTATTCGCTCTCTCTCTCTCTCTTCTATTCTCTCTCTCGCTGTCAGTTAATCACGTGTTCAGGAATAACTGAATGCTCAATGTAATTTGCATCCCTGTGTCCCAAGGGGAAACTTGGTCAAGCCCACATCCCCCACAAAATAAGTCAATGTACGCTACAGGATGGTTTCAATCAAAGTGGTATGGATAAAAAAAACTTTCCCCACATCTGAAAATAAATCAGTGATTATATGGAGAACCTTCAAAATGTGCAGCAGAATGATGTTTTCAGACCTAGCGAACAATACTATGAGACATTAGCACAATACATCGCCGATATATCAATCTACACATAAAACCAGACTCTGTGCATTAATAAAATACAACTATGACCGCTCTGTCTAAATCACAATAAATAAGCTGTGGTGGAGCGGGCACAGTCATATTCAAACACTCAGTGTTTCTCAACTATCAATAACACAATAATATAATCTATCTACACATTACTTATATACACGTGATAAGCTCATGGTCAAATTAAATCAAAAAAGGAGAACAACACAGTCCAAGAGGATATTGATGTTCAGGCAGCTCAGTGACAATTGGAAAGTCACAAGCATAAGGAACAACGCACCAATAAAACACAAAGGAATCCATTCAAGAAAATGTGGTACATTTACAGATTTATGCAAATCAAGCTTTCGCACGGGCTCTGTACATTTGTTAACTTGATGTTGCCCGAGGCTGTAGACAGCTCCACACACGAAAGGAAAGGAGGGAGTCGGACCAGCCCACTGCTCAGCACTCTGCACACGAAGGATGGGAGCCTGGCTGCCTGCTGCAGCTAGCACAGGGACCATTGATCTATCTGCTCCTCCTCACAGAACAATAGAGGAAACGCCAGTGCATGTCTATTATCAATGCAGGTCCAGGGATGACTGAGATAAGAGTCTTATACCAACCATTAGGTTGTTTGTAGTACCATTATATCAAACTGGGCTGCTCTGTTCCATTTCATAACATCGGCCATTAACATACATCTGCCAATAATATTTGTTTCTAAGGGGGGCGGGGGGGGGGGGTCTTAGGGGGAAGTCATTACTTTTCAAAGACAGGGATATAGAATAACATATTATATTGGGTGCACCCAATAAGGGTAGTTTTTTTTGTCTGATTATTTTTCAAATGCAGCTGGTGTATAATCTAAAAAAAAGCAATTTCATGGTTTTACATATGGTCTTTCATAACATGGATTCATAAAACCATTACACTCTCACGAAAAGACCAACGCTGAAATAATGATGCTCTTGGTTTGACGCTCGCAAGGAGCAGCAAAGAAAATCATCTGACAGCCTGACAACATAATCGATCCATTGTCTGCCGAAATTAGTCAACATACAGCTCACAGTGTCTTAACCTTTTAAAAACACATTCAAACTTGGGCATGTTTTGGTGTAATTCAAGTCAAGCACTGTGGAGGCATAATCAGGTTATTTCACACTAGTTGTCAATCACAATGCTAAGCTGAATTATTGATAAAAGCATATTTTATTTATGACTGTGTTTTCCCATGCCACCTAAAAGTTCACAGAAGCCCTAGCTCTGGCAGAGACAGAGCTGCCAAGGCACCTCACAGAGACAAAGATGCTTTCATCTCTGTTACATGCGGAGGGAGCCGAGGGGTTGTGGGTCCATGTTAGCAGACATCATTATTAATATATAGTATCGGCTGAGATCTTCAAGCATTTTCATATGTAAAACATTAGCTCTGTTATCTGGTCAAATTCATGAAGCGGGTCATGCAGTGCTTGTACACAGACAGTGGAATAATAACTATGTTCATCTGTAAATAATCTCAGAACACCAAACGAAAACATGGTTTGAAGGTGCCTTTGGAGGCTAAAAGCTATATGCAGCTCTCACATTTCAAAGGATACATTTAGCCTAATTAACTCAATTCATCCTAATGGATACGGACTCCTGCAAGCTAGAAATAGGATCACCATCAGACAAACTTAGAAATGTACAGCATATCTACTGTAAATGAACATCTAATACAGTGTGTTGTTTAATGTAGCGGAATGCAAAAATGTGAAGAAATATGTAACATGATAGTTTCTCATGTAGTTATTCAAATAGATCAAATGACTCTCATTCTAGTTCTGTGGTTATACTAAATCAACACTTAGCGATTCATAATGATTCATACTGTATCTGAGGAATATTTTGTTTACAGTATTGCAACTTCTCTGACTAATGGTCTGACAAAATAAAAACATATACCACAATGGTAGTCATTTCATCAAAGAGTCCCCCCCCCCACATTAAAACTGGTTGCCATAGTGATGGCAGGCATAGAGCAGCATGATGGAAATCATTTGCGAATTTATTCAGAAAAAGATGACATGGTCAGACTCGTAGGAATGGGAAAAGAGGTGCTCTTGATTTTCCTCTGAATCAAAATAATAGTTGATCAAAATTCACATCCAATTGAAAAAATGCCTTAAAAAGGTGTGCAGGCCCATTATCAATGAGAGTGCATCAAAATAGATAGGTTGCGTAACTATGCTACTGTGTTTATGACATTCAGACACACTATCAGAGTTATACATACAGTAATAAATTGTTGTTATTTATGTGGACCTCCAGTAATTAACAGTGCAGGTTAAAGTACCCAATTGTCATACTTGAGTAAAGGTCTAGATTACTTAATAGAGTTGAAAATAAAAGTCCCCCAGTAAAATACTACTTGAGTAAAATCAAAACATATTTGGTTTTAAAAGTAAAAAGTATAAATTATTTTAATTTCCATATATTAAGCAAACCAGAGGGCACCATTTTATTTTTTTCCTATTTTTTGTTTGTTTACGGATAGCCAGGGGCACACCCCAACACTCAGACATCATTTACAAACGAAGCTGTGTGTTTAGTGAATCTGCCAGATCAGAGGCATTAAGGATGACCAGGGATGTTCTCTTGAAGTATGTGAATTTGACAATTTGACTGTCCTGTTACTGTACTTTTGGGTGTCAGGGAAAATGTATGGAGTAAAAAGTACATATTTTTTTAGGAATGTAGTGAAGTAAAAGTTGTCAAAGTTAAATTTGCATCCCGCAAAGGCGGAGGTGTTGCTAACATTTACGATGACAAATTTCAATTTACAAAAAAAGAAAGACGTTTTCGTCTTTTGAGCTTCTCGTCATGAAATCTACGCAGCCTACTCAATCACTTTTTATAACTACTGTTTACAGGCCTCCTGTTCCTCATTGAGTTCCCTGAATTTCTATCGGACCTTGTAGTCATAGCAGATAATATTCACATTTTTGGTGACTTTAATATTCACATGGAAAGGTCCCCAGACCCACTCCAAAAGGCTTTTGGAGCCATCATCGACTCAGTGGGTTTTGTCCAACATGTCTCTGGACCTACTCACTGCCACAGTCATACTCTGGACCTAATTTTGTCCCATGGAATAAATGTTGTGGATCTTAATGTTTTTCCTCATAATCCTGGACTATTGGACCACCATTTTATTACGTTTGCAATTGCAACAAATAATCTGCTCAGACCCCATCCAAGGAAAATCGTGCTATAAATTCACAGACAACACAAAGATTCTTTGATGTCCTTCCAGACTCCCTCTGTCTAACCAAGGACGTCAGAGGACAAAAATCAGTTAACCACCTAACTAAGGGACTCAATTTAACCTTGCGCAATACCCTAGATGCAGTTGCACACCAAAAAACTAAAAACATTTCTCATAAGAAACTAGCTCCCTGGTATACAGAAAATACCCGAGCTCTGAAACAAGCTTCCAGAAAATTGGAACGGAAATGGCGCCACACCAAACTGGAAGTCTTCCAACTAGCTTGGAAAGACAGTACCGTGCAGTATCTTTTTAAGTGGGAGAACTCGCACAATTGGTGGCTGACTAAATACTTTTTTCCCCCACTGTATTTGAAAAGACCGGTTGAAAACTTCTGCCTGCTTTGTTGGGATTGAGTTTTGCCCTGCCTGGTGACATCAACGGTCGGTAAATGAGTTAATAGACCAATAAGAAAGAGTGTTCCAAACCTCTCTTCCAATAACAGCTAGTTTTCCCCTCCCCACTCAGACCACTCCCAGACAGTCCTAGATAAATTATTGCTTGAGAAATGAGTCTTTGCTAAGAAGCTATTTGTTTCTTTTTGACCATTTTAATTGGAAACAATCACACTAAGGTACATAATTGTTACTCAGAAATGATTTGATATTGAGATAAAAAATGGTTGCATTTGGCCATTAATTTAATACTGGCATATACAGTTTTGTAAGTCTATAGAATGGATTGATGTGGTCTTCCAATTTCAAGAGGGGTGAACATTAGTTGAGACATTAAAAGGTGAGAAAATAGAAAAATATTGATCTGATGATATTCCTAAGACTGATTTTAAATTGTTTAATTGTGGTGTTGTGATCTTGTGCCCTGAATAATCAACATGCTTAAGCCTAAGGACATGCTTCCTAAACAATACATTCCAACTGATCAACAAGATGTGAACCACTGATCTAAAGCACCAGCTACTCCCTCCCAAAAATAATCTTCTAGCCTGACCTGTTGGCCTGTTTTTACAAGTCAGTATGAATGGAACTGCAGGCCAAGTTTAAAGGAAAGCATGAATCCCTGTCATTCCCACAAATGTTGGCTCTGAATGTGAAACTGTGAGAAGACTACTCACCCGCGCCGGAGTCATGCAGGGACATTCTACTCTGTACTATTATCTTTAAAAAGTCGCACTACCTTCTCTCTAAATCTTTAATGAACCACATTCAATGCGCCCAAGCCAACTATGCTACAGTTTTTAATAGCAACGCAAGGCAGATTCAGTTATTCAAAAAGGTACCAATATTCAAAGGCTCAGTTATTCACAAGATAAACACATTTAAATCAAAATGTATTGGTCACATACACGTGTTTAGCAGATGTTATTTCTGGTGTAGCGAAATGCTTGTGCTTCTAGCTCCGACAGTGAATTAATATCTAACAGTTTCACAACATATACCCAAAATACACAACTCTTAGTAAGGAATGGATTAAGAATATATATACACATACACACATACATATACATAAATACATACATGTCAGAGCAGCATTAGACTAAGATACAGTGGCATAGTATAGAATACAGTATATACATATGAGATGCATGATGCAATATTTACAAACAATTAAAGTGACTAAGATAACATAGAATAGTATAGAGTACAGTTTACACATGAGATGAGTATTGCAAGATACAGAGACATTATGTGTGTGATGTGCTGTAGATGGTGGTTTAACAGTCAGTGTTGTAGTATAGAATACAGTATATATAGATATGAAATGGGTGATGCAATATGTAAACAATTTCAAAGTGACTAAGATACCGTAGAATAGTGTGTGCAAGCAGCCGCCTCTGATGTGCTAGTGATGGCTGTTTAGCAGTCCGATGGCCTTGAGATTGAAAAACAGCTCTGTCTCTCTGTCCCAGCTTTGTTGCACCTGTACTGACCTCGCCTTCTGGATGATAGCGGGGTGAACAGGCAGTGGCTCGGATGGTTGATGTCAAGGACATTATTATATTTTTGGCCTTCCTATGGAATCTGGTGCTGTAGGTGTCCAGGGGGGAGGGAAGTTTGCCCCCGGTAATATAATTTAGTGTATGTTTCAATGTTGTTTAATGTTCTCTTAAGCACAACAAATTAGTAACATGTGTATGAATTGGATTTGTAATATATCATACAAATATTTTTTTTGAATAAACACAGTATATTTTTTTTATACAGTGCCTTAAGAAAGTATTCAGACCCCTTGACATTTTGTTACAGCCTCATTCTAAAATGTATATAAAAAAAAAACTAATCAAGTTACAAACAATACCCCACAATGACCCTTTACTCAGAACTTTGTTGAAGGACATTTTTTTAGCGATTAAAGCATCAAATCTTATTGGGTATGACGCTACAAGCGTGGCACACCTAGTGTCCTGTTGGAAGGTGAACATTAGCCACAGGCTGAGGTCTTGAGCGCTCTGGAGCAGGTTTGTCAAGAATCTCGCTGTACATTGCTCATCTTTGCCTCGATTCGGACTACTCTCCCTGCCGCTGAAAAACATCCCCACAGCATGATGCAGCCACCACCATGCTTCACCGTAGGGATGGTGCCAGGTTTCCTCCAGACGTGACGCTTGACATTCAGGCCAAATAGTTCAATCTTGGTTTCATCAGACCAGAGAATCTGGTTTCTCATGGTCTGAGAGTCTTTAGGTGGAGTGCTGCAGAGATGGTTGTCCTTCTGGAAGGTTCTTCCATCACCGCAGAGGAACTCGAGAGCTCTGTCAGAGTGAGAATCAGGTACTTGGTCACCCTGACCAAGGCCCTTCTCCCCCAATTGCTCAGTTTGGCCGGGCAGCCAGCTATAGGAAGAATCTTGATTCCAAACATCTTCCATTTAAGAATGATGGAGGCCACTGTGTTCTTGGGCACCTTCATTGCTGCAGACATTTTTCGGTACCCTTCCCCAGACCTGTGCCTCAACACAATCCTGTCTCGGAACTCTACGGACAATTCCTTAGACCTCATTGCTTGGTTTTTGTCTGACATGCACTGTCAACAGTGGGACCTTATATAGACAGGTGTGTGCCTTTCCCAATCATTTCCAACCAATTGAATTTACCACAGGTGGACTCCAATCAAGTTCTAGAAACATCTCAAGGATGACCAGTGGAAACAGGATGCACCTGAGATCAATTTTGAGTCTCATCGCAAACGGGCTGAATAGTTAGGTAAATAAGATATGTATGTATGTCAGTTGAAGTCGGAAGTTTACATACACTTAGGTTGGAGTCATTAAAACTCGTTTTTAACCACTCCACAAATGTAATGTTAACAAACAATAGTTTTGGAAAGTCGGTTAGGACATCTACTTTGTGCATGACACAAGTAATTTTTCCAACAACTGTTTACAGACAGATTATTTCACTTAATCACAATTCCAGTGGGTCAGAAGTTTAGATACACTAAGTTGACTGTGCCTTTAAACAGCTTGGAAAATTCCAGAAAATTATGTCATGGCTTTAGAAGCTTCTGATACGGAGTTAAAATCTATTTGGCTAAGGTGTATGTAAACCTCCGACTTCAACTGTAAAATAAATAATAATTATATATGTAAATAGCACCAGTCAAAGGTTTGGACACACCTACTCATTCAATATGTATTATTTCATAGTTTTGTTGACTTCAATATTATTCTACAATGTAGAAAATAGTCATTTTGAGTAGGAATGAGTAGGTGTGTCCAAACTTTTGACCGGTACTTTATTTATAATATTTGCAGGACGTAACATATCATACAAAACGGATGACATAGTACACAATTTGGCCCATGTTTGGCCCATGAGCACCACTTTCAAAACTACAGGCTGGAATTATACATAAGTTTGAGAGTGCATATTTAACTATGTAACAAGACATGTACTAATTAAGTCACATTCCTGTGAGGACAGGTTGCTGACGGATTGCATAGACTAACAGATGGATTAGGGAGGAACAAAATCATTGCCAAGATAAGAGGTGGAGCCCCACTCTTGCCCCACAGATCTCAATCACTTCGCTGGATTGAGTTTGTATGTGTGTGTTGTGTGTGTGTGTGTGTTGCACAGAGCTGTCTCAGTGGCTCCTTCCTGTTTGGCAAAAGAGAATGGTTGAGCCACAACAAAGAGGGTATAGCTGGGTAACGAGACACGCTGCCATATTCCAACCCACCACTTCATTGGCACAGCATGTCTCCCCAGCTGCTGCCAACACTGACATCCAATTACATGACCTTTGCTATCTAACCCATTTTGATAAGGCATTGAATAATCAGCCTGGCAATTATACCTAAAATCACAATCCACTAAGACTATGTTTGCTCTCTAAAATGGCACTCAGTATACTACTGCTCAGTAAAGCCTGTATTGTGTCTGTTGAAGAAAATAAATGCGCATCCACCAGAGGACTTTTCAGCCATTATCTACAAGGCCCAATAATGTAAGCCTTTGGGTGTTTCACAGCGTCAAAAGCCATTGGAAAACTCCATGTATCTAATATGCTGTACATTTTGAAACATTGAAGCATGTATTGAGTACCTTATATCGTCTTATTGCCATCTCATAATGATCCTGACTAAATAACAGCCAAAATGCACATCACAGATGCTACAATGTGTTTGCATCAATTTCACATTTACACCAGAAGCTGTATCTGGTCTAACCCTTCCATCCTGACTCAAGTTTTTCCTATTTAATAACCAGTCTATATTGGAGTAGACCAGATGTCAGTCTGAATATCAAGATCAAGTCTTACCTTCAGATGTTATAATAAGAGCTTTTGTAGCAAAACTGCAACAGCTGAGCAAGCTTTTAATGGAATATCACAGGCCATAAATCCAACACATCAACCCAAACCGAAGGCAGGTGCCATCACATTTCTGTATTCCACCACAAAACATGTTAGACAGTACAAAAGAGACAATAGACTTAGTCTTACCTTAAATAAAAGATGTAGGTATGCTGTAGCGAATTCTCTATTCTGTGAAAAAAAAATACATGTACCGTAAATGAGCCTGGAGTGAACGATTATTTCCAGAAGCAGTGTAGCAACCAGGGTGTCACATAAAATCAAGCTGAAAGTGACTGTAAAATGTAACCACCAATGAACTCGAGGTGATATAGGTAATATAGTACAGTGCATTAGATTACTTTTCACTGGGAAGGTCTGTAAAGATTGACCTGTTGGAAATTATACGTTTTCATTCATCCTTTCGATAATAGTCACAGAAACATGCAAAACAACTGCTGTAAATTGTTCTGTAAAAAGCCAGACCTGCATTTCACGCACACGATATTCAATATGTCACAAAATATACACAGATAATTTCCGCCGGGTCCTGGACAAGATCGAAAAGCATGCAATCTGAAGGGAGCAATTATTTAGTTCCAACACGAAGACAATCATACGTCAATGAAAACTGTGATCAAACACATGATTTAACTCTATGACAGATTGCTAAGGATAATGATCCTCAAGTTGCGGCACTTACCATTAATTTCGTTTTTCAGCCTTTATAAGCAATCACTGATTGTTCAATGATGTCCTTCTCTCTGAGTAACCTAATTAAGCGAGCAAATTATACGCTTTTTCTTAAAGAATGTAATTCACTCCATTCATTTAAAAAAATGTCCAGTATTGCAGTAATACATAATTGATGTGCACCGTAATTAAGATTTGCCTACCCGGCATAGTTGTGTCGCATCCAAAGTGCGCGTTCATAGGCAGTTCTTCCGGATGCTCGTGGAACATTGAGGGTGTTCGATTAATCTCACCCGGGCGCCCTTGTAGCTGTGTTTTGCATCGGCTGACAGTTGATTGCATTCTATTCAAAGCCCACTGCGATCACGGCTTAAAACCAAAGTAACGTAATTAATCACGTGTGTAATTAATAGGATTCTGTGTTTCCCATGCAAAAGTGATTGCTTTATCTGTCTTCCCAATGAAAAATAGTTAGAAAATTGAAATATTTATTTTATGGAAAATAGATGGTGTACGTTTCTGGACGATGCACCATGGTGCTGCCTTGGCAAAATGACCAAGTGGCACAGATTACTGTTCAATTTGAGAAGGGCGCGCCTCCCTCCACGCTTTCGCCTGTTGGGCCATTGCCTGGTGCCCGGCATTTCAGCATAATCGAATCTGCCCAATGGTGCGCGTCAGTCTGACAGCTATATCAGCAACGTGACTTCCCTCAACCAATCATTTCACATGGTTCAAGGAATCAGGATAGAGTACCACACAGTTTGTCATAATAAAATCCTAGCGGTCCAACAAGGAAATGGTTCCAATCGTTTTTCCCATAGAGGATTTACGAAGCACTTAAAATAAGGGCTGTGTTTTGTGTAGACTTACCTTGGTGTGACATTTTGATAACAGTGTAAATCTCTCTAGGACAAGATTACTTTTATCAATATATTTGCCTGTATTTATCCCCCCAAAAAGGCATGCTATTTAGCTGCTAATGTGGCTGTCATAAAGAACTACAAATGCAATATTTTATTTATTTAACTAGGCAAGTTAGTTAAGAACAAATTCTCATTTACAATGTCGGCCTACACCAGCCAAACCCGGACGAACCTGGGCCAATTATGCACCGTCCTAATGGACTCTCAATCACAGCCAGTTGAATTACAGCCTGGTTTTTGCAGTTACCCTTCACCAACTTCATCCTGCGGCCATGGCCTGCATAGTGAGAGGCTCTATTGTCAATCAATCATTAGGGTGTTTTTGTTTGACCCACGCGAACATGACGAAGACAAGATTGAAACAGGAACCGTAATTGCCATAATTTATGTGGATATGTACAAATTAATGTGATATTTGAGGCTCTCTCTGTCACCACTTGATTGTACACACATATATTTTGGAGATGTTTTTTTGACATTATAAAAAAAAAAAAATGTAAACAATGGCAACTGCCATGTTGCACTGAGCCTGGCTGTTGGAAAACCACATCAGTTTCTGACTTTCGGAGTGTTGCAGATGCACCTCCCCCGACTTCACTCTTCAACTTTCGCCTACAGTCGGTTGCTTTCGCCTTACCACTCAAAGGAGCCCACTGTGTTCAAGTGCTTTTAAAGTTGGAACAATTCTTTAACCAATAAGATGTTAGTTAGCTTGATAACCTTGCTAACATTGCTAATAATAAAGTTAGCTAGCTTGCTTAACAATGACAATATGGTCAGACTAGCTATTATCCATATTGATAAGGTTGTAACTGTCAAAAACGTATTTGTTGTAATCTTTTGGTTGAAAAGGTAACAGGTCAGTGGTGAAACATCACAACTCAGCAACTCTGGTAACAATTATTGGGCTTGTTCGACATTGCAGCCAACAGTGCAGGCAAAGACAGTACAGTATGAAGACAGTCAAAAATTGCTTCTCCAATAGAAATCCTCAAACACGCTTGCAGGCTTGTTGGCTACCCAATTAGCAATGAGCACTCGGGAGGCCGGCGTCCCTCCAGAGTGGTCGAGCGCTTTTCAACATCTTCGGGCACCCGCGACAGGCCGCTTTATCAAAGGTAAGCCGTGCTCCTGCAGATCACATGCCGAAGCGTTCCCGACCTTCTCCCAACCAATGACCCTACACCTGCCAGTCGTTTGGCAAGATGCTTTTTCAGCGTGAAGCCATTGGCGTGCCTACTCCCTTTCCACACATACTTTTATATATTTTGAGATTTGTATTATTTAAAGGGATATTTTGTGATTGTGGCAATACGGCCCTTTATCTATATACTTCCCCAGAGTATATCTCTCATTTTTATGTCTCTGTGTCCAGTATGAAGGAAGTTAGAGGTAGTTTTGTGAGCCAATGCTAACTAGAGTAAGCACAATCATCTGACTCTGGGGAAGTAGATAAAAGGCCTCATTGCCAAAATCCCGAAGTATCCCAATAAGTATTTACAAGTACTGTGAATGATTATGTGTGTGCAAAATATATCAGATAGCCTAACAAGGGCAAGTCCTGGTTCCCTGGATCAACAGGTAACGACAAATAAATCCAGTCAAATCAAATATTATTAAATCAAATAATATCTTATCGGCTGCTATCTGAATAGGTCTATCGGACAATTTTTCTTGGGTCACTATAATTATATCTATTTTGCCATTTGGATTGATCCCCTCTACCACACGGAACTGCACGAGGTGGCTAAAACCAGACCTCCATCCTATGCTAGCTTGCTACTGATGACCCGGCTAGCTGTCTGAATCGCCGTTATCCCAACCAACCTCACTACTCACTGGACCCTTATGATCACTCGACTAAGCATGCCTCTCCTTAATGTTAATATGCCTTGTCCATTGCTGTTCTGGTTAGTGTTTTTTGGCTTATTTCACTGTAGAGCCTCTAGCCCTGCTCATTATACCTTATCCAACATTTCAGGTCCACCACCCACACATGCGATGACATATCTCTCTCATCATCACTCAATACCTAGGTTTACCTCCACTGTATTCACATCCTACCATACCTTTGTCTGTACATTATACCTTGAAGCTATTTTATCGCCCCCCAGAAACCTCCTTTTACTCTCTGTTCCGGACATTCTAGATGACCAATTCTCATAGCTTTTAGCCGTACCCTTATCCTACTCCTCCTCTGTTCCTCTGGTGATGTAGAGGTGAATCCAGGCCTTGCAGTGCCAAGCTCCACTCCTATTCCCCAGGCACTCTCTTTTGATGACTTCTGTAACCGTAATAGCCTTGGTTTCATGCATGTTAACATTAGAAGCCTCCTCCCTAAGTTTGTTTTATTCACTGCTTTACCACACTCTGCCAACCCGGATGTTCTAGCTGTGTCTGAATCCTGGCTTAGGAAGACCACCAAAAATTCTGAAATTTCCATCCCTAACTACAACATTTTCAGACAAGATAGAATGGCCAAAGGGGGCGGTGTTGCAATCTACTGCAAAGATAGCCTGCAGAGTTCTGTCCTACTATCCAGGTCTGTACCCAAACAAATTGAACTTCTACTTTTAAAAATCCACCTCTCTAAAAACAAGTCTCTCACCGTTGCCGCCTACTATAGACCACCCTCTGCCCCCGGCTGTGCTCTGAACGCCATATGTGAACTGATTGTCCCCCATCTATCTTCAGAGCTCGTGCTACTAGGCGACCTAAACTGGAACATGCTTAACACCCCAGCCATCCTACAATCTAAGCTTGATGCCCTCAATCTCACACAAATTATCAATGAACCTACCAGGTACCACCCCAAAGCCGTAAACACGGGAACCCTCATAGATATCATCCTAACCAACTTGCCCTCTAAATACACCTCTGCTGTTTTCAACCAAGATCTCAGCGATCACTGCCTCATTGCCTGCATCCGTAATGGGTCAGCGGTCAAACGACCTCCACTCATCATTGTCAAACGCTACCTAAAACACTTCAGCGAGCAGGCCTTTCTATTCGACCTGGCCGGGGTATCCTGGAAGAATATTGATCTCATTCCGTCAGTAGAGGATGCCTGTTTTTTTTATTTAAATGCCTTCCTCACCATCTTAAATAAGCATGCCCCAATCAAAAAAATTAGAACCAGGTAGAGATATAGCCCTTGGTTATCTCCGGACCGGACTGCCCTTAACCAACACAAAAACATCCTATAGCGTTCTGCATTAACATCGAACAGCCCCTGTGATATGCAGCTTTTCAGGGAAGCTAGAAACCAATATACACAGGCAGTTAGAAAAGCCAAGGCTAGCTTTTTCAAGCAGAAATTTGCTTCCTGCAACACAAACTCAAAAAAGTTCTGGGACACTGTAAAGTCCATGGAGGATAGAAAACACTGTCACCACCGATAAATCCACTATAATTGAGAATTTCAATAAGCATTTTTCTACCCCGTTCAACAGCACTGCACCCCCCAAAGCAACTCGCCCAAGCCTTCCCTATTTCTCCTTCTCCCAAATCCAGTCAGCTGATGTTCTAAAAGAGCTGCAAAATCTTCAAGATTCATATTCATTGACCTGGCCAAGGCTTTCGACTCTGTCAATCACCACATCCTCATTGGCAGACTCGATAGCCTTGGTTTCTCAAATGATTGCCTCGCCTGGTTCACCAACTACTTCTCTGATAGAGTTCCGTGTGTCAAATCGGAGGGCCTGTTGTCCGGGCCTCTGGCAGTCTCTATGGGGGTGCCATAGGGTTCAATTCTTGGACCGACTCTTTTCTCTGTATACATCAATGATTGCTGTTGGTGAGTCTCTGATCCACCTCTACGCAGATGACACCATTCTGTATACTTCTGGCCCTTCTTTGGACACTGTGTTAACAACCCTCCAGACGAGCTTCAATGCCATACAACTCTCCTTCCGTTGCCTCCAATTGCTCTTAAACACAAGTAAAACTAAATGCATGCTCTTCAACAGATCGCTGCCTGCACCTGCCCGCCCGTCCAACATCACTACTCTGCACGGTTCTGACTTAGAATATGTGGACAACTACAAATACCTAGGTGTCTGGTTAGACTGTAAACTCTCCTTCCAGACTCACATCAAACATCTCCAATCCAAAGTTAAATCTCGAATTGGTTTCCTATTTCGCAACCAAACATCCTTCACTCATGGTGCCAAATATACCTTTGTAAAACTGACCATCCTACCGATCCTCGACTTTGGCGATGTCATTTTCAAAATAGCCTCCAAGACCCTACTCATTAAATTGGATGCAGTCTATCACAGTGCCATCCGTTTTGTCACCAAAGCCCCATTTACTACCCACCACTGCGACCTGTACGCTCTCGTTGACTGGCCCTCGCTTCATACTCTTCGCCAAACCCACTGGCTCCAGGTCATCTACAAGACCCTGCTAGGTAAAGTCCCCCCTTGTCTCAGCTCGCTGGTCACCATAGCAGCACCCACCTGTAGCACGCGCTCCAGCAGGTATATCTCTCTGGTCACCCCCAAAACTAATTCTTCCTTTGGTCACCTCTCCTTCCAGTTCTCTGCTGCCAAAGACTGGAATGAACTACAATGCAGCAGAATACCCCCCTTAGGTGTTATTACCACCATCTGGAGGAAATCCTGAATGGTCACGCTCCTCAGTGTGACTACCCATCCAAGCAACCGGAGCCCTGCACTCAAAGGAGTGAAGATGATAGGTTTCATACATTGCTTCCATTAAGTGTCCCTCAGTCTTCTCCTCTTGGGCTTTCGGCCCCACTTTCCCCACAGGATGAAGCCAACCCTCTCCGCCCGCTTGATGCGGAATACCTTGACAAACTCGTCAAGAATTTCCCCACCTTTGACCCCGTTCCAGGTCAGCCAAACGATACTGAGACGTTCCTAGCTGACATAGAGGACGCGTTGGATGGCTACCCGAACCCGGGTTCTGACAGGGTTTACCTGTTGAAGCGAACGTCGAATAGACACGTGACCAGGTTCATTCGCCCACAACAGCAACACGTGCTAAATGACTACGCTAAACTTGCCACAGCTTTGAAATTAGAATTCTGCGACTCGCAAACACGATAGCTCACTGGCTAACACGGTCAAACAAGCTCGGAACGAACACCCACAAGCTTACTATCATAGGCTTCGTTCAGCTTACTTTGGCCTACTCACTGAAACAGGCATGGAAGACCTGTTACCTTTTAAACAAATGTTCCTGTCGAACATGTATCCTACCTTCATTACCTACTTGGGCCCTGGCGCCCACATTGGCTTGCCTATCTTACAACTCAGAGAGCTTGCAAGCACAGCTTTTGAGGCATCAAAAGCTCGCAATGCTAAGAGCCCTGACCACTCGGTTTTGAAGTTTGACCAGGAGCACTCACTCCAATCAGAGGGTGAATTATGAGGTATTGGAGCGTTAAGAGATGACGCACAACAACAGTTTCTACCACGAAACTATGATTCCAATAACCTCTGCGGTCGAAATAACTGTAAAGTATGTAGCCATCAACATGACTACAGCTACAATCGACCTGTTCACTACGTTCCTGCACCCAACCCACACAAAGTGTCAGAGCACAAGGGTAACAAAGGGTTGAAGGATGATCAAAACGTAGACCAATGTTCTCCAGAAGTTCCACAACGTGAAGAACTAAAGCGAGAAACATTTGAGAAAAGGGTAAAAGATAAGTCACAAGGACTAGACGGGGAATCAGATTATATGAATAAAGGGGCTTGTTTCTCCTCTGAAATTCCATCAGTATTTACCAGACAGAATATGTCCTCCAATTGACTTTTTCATGAGTAATGCTTCACTTGTATTCGGACTCTTGGCCCCTCAATGTGGCATCCGTGTTATAGGGGAGACAACTAATTCTAAGAGGGAAAAAGTCTAGGCGTATGTACATTTGGAAATGGAATGTATCACATAATCATTGGATTAAACATTTTTATTTTACATACCAGCTCTAAAGTTCGCTGGCACCTCAATGTTTTCATGGTGCACTAGAGGCTCCTGATACGGTGCGACTGGCAGTATGCGACAACACATCTTCTGGCAGAACGCAAAAACATGTCCTCTGGCAGTACCAAAAACACATCCTGGGGTCTACCGCTTCGATCACACCTACCGCTCATTGCATTTTAACTACACCAGAATTACATTAATTTCCATTGGAACGCTGCATTTGTCTTGCAGCACTGCAGAGGCAGTTAGTTTGGTGTGAGTGCATATGTTGGGTTTATCGAACATATGCGTCAAACTGTATGGGTAGACGTCTTGACAGAAATGGTAGCAGAAGGTGAATGTTGAACTTTTTTTTGTATACATATCCAGATGATGTGTACTATTTTGCGCAATGACGCTGTCGGGTTACACCGATCACACACCGACAGCTTCAATGCGCAGAATGTGATGCAGTATAATCTGGATATGTGTGCAGCAAAAGTTCAACATTCACCTTCTGCTACCATTTCTGTCAAGACGTCTACGCATACAGTTTGTGGCAGATGTTGGATAAATCCAACATATGCAGAACGCAATATTGCAAGGCAATGCTGCAAATGAATTTACACTGCTCAAAAAAATAAAGGTAACACTTAAACAACACAATGTAACTCCAAGTCAATCACACTTCTGTGAAATCAAACTGTCCACTTAGGAAGAAACACCGATTGACAATAAATTTCACATGCTGTTGTGCAAATGGAATAGACAACAGGTGGAAATTATAGGCAATTAGCAAGACACCCCCAATAAAGGAGTGGTTCTGCAGGTGGTGAGCACAGACCACTTCTCAGTTCCTATGCTTCCTGGCTGATGTTTTGGTCACTTTTGAATGCTGGCGGTGCTTTCACTCTAGTGGTAGCATGAGACGGAGTCTACAACCCACACAAGTGACTCAGGTAGTGCAGCTCATCCAGGATGGCACATCAATGCGAACTGTGGCAAGAAGGTTTGCTGTGTCTGTCAGCGTAGTGTCCAGAGCATGGAGGCGCTACCAGGAGACAGGCCAGTACATCAGGAGACATGGAGGAGGCCGTAGGAGGGCAACAAGCCAGCAGCAGGATCGCTACATCCACCTTTGTGCAAGGAGGAGCAGGAGGAGCACTGCCAGAGCCCTGCAAAATGACCTCCAGCAGGCCACAAATGTGCATGTGTCTGCTCAAACGGTCAGAAACAGACTCCATGAGGGTGGTATGAGGGCCCGACGTCCACAGGTGGGGGTTGTGCTTACAGCCCAAAGTCGTGCAGGACGTTTGGCATTTGCTAGAGAACACCGAGATTGGCAAATTCGCCACTGGCGCCCTGTGCTCTTCACAGATGAAAACAGGTTCACACTGAGCACGTGACAGAGGTGACAGAGTTTGGAGACGCCGTGGAGAACGTTCTGCTGCCTGCAACATCCTCCAGCATGACCGGTTTGGCGGTGGGTCAGTCATGGTGTGGGGTGGCATTTCTTTGGGGGGCCGCACAGCCCTCCATGTGCTCGCCAGAGGTAGCCTGACTGCCATTAGGTACCGAGATGAGATCCTCAGACCCCTTGTGAGACCATATGCTGGTGCGGTTGGCCCTGGGTTCCTCCTAATGCAAGACAATGCTAGACCTCATGTGGCTGGAGTGTGTCAGCAGTTCCTGCAAGAGGAAGGCATTGATGCTATGGACTGGCCCGCCCGTTCCCCAGACCTGAATCCAATTGAGCACATCTGGGACATCATGTCTCGCTCCATGCACCACAGACTGTCCAGGAGTTGGCGGATGCTTTAGTCCAGGTCTGGGAGGAGATCCCTCAGGGGACCATCCGCCACCTCATCAGGAGCATGCCCAGGCATTGTAGGGAGGTCATACAGGCACGTGGAGGCCACACACACTACTGAGCCTCATTTTGACTTGTTTTAAGGACATTACATCAAAGTTGGATCAGCCTGTAGTGTGGTTTTCCACTTTAATTTTGAGTGTGACTCCAAATCCAGACCTCCATGGGTTGATAAATTTGATTTCCATTGATCATTTTTGTGTGATTTTCTTGTCAGCACATTCAACTATGTAAAGAAAAAAGTATTTAATAAGAATATTTCATTCATTCAGATCTAGGATGTGTTATTTTAGTGTTCCCTTTCATTTTTGAGCAGTGTATTTCGAGGCTTAACGGTCGTCTCGCGCCGAACTGTGTGGTCAAATCAAAGGCACTCCTTTGATGTAATTTTTTTTTGCGAAAATGAAAACGTGTCAGTTTGTCACTTTCAACGAGGTTGTTCAACTATTTAAGACATTGTCTCAAATCTTGGTTGTGCCTTTAGATTTCCAGAAAATGAACAACTAAGGAATCATTTTTCACTTATATCATTGACTTCTCAAACTCCAAACTCTAGCCTAGTCTGCTTTGCACGCTGCTGGAGCTGATTTGTAGATCAGTCAGTCACCATTTATCCACAATTCCTCATGGATTTGACACTCCCGAACACGGCCATTTTCTATGAGTTTGTATTCATCGATGCCCAAAACCTTTTCCAAGAAAAAAAGAAAAAAAAACATACATTATTTTGTATCTTTGTCTCTCTGTGTTTCATACATTCAGCCTCTTGCGAATTGAAGGAAATGTATTTCACCGGAGAAAGCATCTGAGCCACGAAACAGCTACCATCTGTCTCTGTATGTGTACCCATGTGTGAAATCATTGCAGCCAGTAGCATTGAATGCAAGGGAAGCCAGCAAGCATTTGGCCTCCCTTGATACATTTAAAAAAAATAGCCAATCAGCGTTGAGCTAAACTGAGTGAGCTTAGCTATGAATGGTCCTGGTGCACCCAAAAAAAATGTAAAGGGAAGCCAGTTTGGATTTGGCTTCACAACATATCAGAAGCCAAATGTCATTGACAGAAAAAACGTGAATTGTTGCATCTCCTTGTGTCGTTGTCCTCCCGTGGCCAGCTAGAGATTTCCTAAATTAGCCATGGATGGAGACAGCAATTTGGACCTGTGGTTTTACTTAATTTGCAGTGCTGGCCAATGATTCCAACCATAAATTAATATATTGTGCCCCTGGCCTGAAAGGGTGGAAGTTCAACATGTAGCTAGATTTAGTAGGCTAATGTTAACTAGCTGGCCTGGAGCATCATGGACCATGAAAGGAAGTTAGGCTAGAGAGCAAGTATTTTAGCCTGGTAGCTTAGGACAACAAAAACTAAAAGTGTGCACTGTATGACAGAGTCATAGACCGTTTAGGCAACATGAAAGAGGAGGATGGCATTGGCGCTTCTCTACAAGTAGGGTGAGTCAACATGTTTTTTCTACTTGCACGCACACACAATTGTAATATTTTTATTTATTTATTTCATGAAAATGAAAATGAAAATGTCAGAAACATTAACTTGCTTGGCCATGCTGTAGGTCATGTAACTGTTTATTACATGCAATATGCTGTGTGGACTTCACCAGACAGGTTGCTCTCCGGTTTTGTGATGAAACAAAGGTGTGGTTGAATTTCTTCTACCACTGTGTCTTCTTATTGTCTTGGCCTTAGGCCTGTATATCACTTTGTCAAGGCATATGAACTAACAGGTTATTTGCATCAGTGCTAGCAACTATATCCAAACTATATATGGCCTATACTCTCAACTTGGACACAATTGTATATTTTAAGTCAACAGTTTCAAACTTGGTGTATAAATACCTCATACCCAGGCTAGTTGCTGAAGTGTGGGAAAGAGATTAGTGTATGAATGACAACTAAAAAGATTCACATGCTGTTCTCCTACCACATTAAATTTTCAAGTGAAACTTTAAAGTGTTCATAAATAAACTAGATTGTTATCACTCATTCAGTCATCTTATCTGTTTTAATGCTAAATGTGTTCTGTTATTGACAACACATTGCAGTGGGATATCTGCATTGCTCGCTCTTTGGGGTTTTAGGCTGGGTTTCTGTAAAATAACTTTGTGACATCTTCTGATGTTACTTAAAAGGGCTTTATAAATACATTTGGTTTGATTTGACGTAGCCTAGAAACACATTTTTCTGTTGAGTCTACACCAATTATGTGTACACTGTGTTTAGTGCTGCAACTGGCTCTCAGAGCATTTCATATTATTCTGTACGTAAATCTGTGGTTCCATTTAGTATGATACGTTATGATGTATTCATTTGAGGATGCCCATCACCCATTTCATATAACAATTCTCTTTGTTATGAATTTTCAAAACGTTCAATATCATTTTGAATTTTGGCTAGGTGGCTAACATTAGCTAGGCTAGGGTATAGAGATTAGTGTTAAAGCTAGGCGTTTAGTTAAAGGGTTAAGGGAGCGGTTAGCTAAAAGGGTTAAGGTTAGGGCAAGGGTTAGCTAACATGCTAAATGGTTGCAAAGTAAATCAAAAGTAGTTAGCTGTTGAAAAGTTACTAATTAGCTAATATGCTGAAGTTGTGCGTGATGAGAGTCAAGCTTGCAACCTTTGGGTTACTAGACATTCGTGTTATACAACTATCCATCCACCCTGGCCAACCACCCTGCTTTCGTGTTTGCGTTAAGTAACCATACCATATGTAACCATACCAAACGTAACATATCATTTACTATGTTACGTCTACTCTATGACACCAGACTGAGTGTTCGGGGAGCTTTCAAAACCGTAGCCCCATGATTACCACTAAGACTTGCCTTGATGCTGACTGTTGCAAATTATTGAAGTACACTGTCATCTAGTGGGCACTATTTGAAGATACAATGTGTGAGAGGCATTTAATTCAGTATGGTACACGTTCTATTGACCAATTCCATGTACTGTAGGCATATGGAACAAGGGACTCAGAAGAATGAGTTCTGAGTGATCCTAGGTCCATGATGATACACCTGTGCAATAGCCTATGCATTTAATTTAAGTAGAACAACTGACTACAGGCTACTACTTATGAAAATAACTAGATTGGACTCCGGTACACAGCAGGTGGGATAGGTAGCTAGCACACTGGCAGACAGTGTACTTTGCCCCCACCTGTTGGGCACTGTTTTCCCACAGTTCTGTTAACGACAGCGATGGCAGGTGTTCAGCAACCGTTAGCGAAGGACACTAGATTGGACTCCGGTACACAGCAGGCAGGAGAGGTCCAGTATCTAGCTAGCACACCGGTAGACAGTTTACTTCGCCCCCGTCTGTCAGGTACTACTTTCCCGCAGTTCTGTGATCGGCAAGTGGAAGCGAAGGCCACTGTGCTATCTTAGATAGGTAGGAAGACTCCGGTACACAGTAGGCGGGGGCGACATGGGTAATGTTAGCTACCTAGGATAGTGTGCAGGAACGAACCATTGAGATGCTCGACGGCGGTCTTAAATACCCACATGCAGGAACGCCCCCCGAATTGCAGGCCACAATCACACACTATTGGCTGGGTGGGGATGTGCTTCTCAGAAAGAACAGTAGATGATGCTAGTAGCTCACTGACAACAGGGATGGTTAGAAATACTCAAGATGTTATGGTACTCCTTCATTATGCAGTGATAATACATCTAGCTATGGCTTTTCAGTGCTGCTTCATGTACTATTGTATACAGAGGAGGTTGTGGTTATTACTGCAAGTAACATGTTATTGGCCATTTCACTGGCACCTCACTTTCATAGCATTGTCATTCCACCTACATACCTAATTGACATGGGCACTCAAGTGTTATTGCCTTTCATTGCTAAAGGAATTGTGAAAAATATTTTTTGTGATACATTGTGGTGCCTACAGTGTGAGTCTACCAGTTTTTCTGCCAGTACTACCAGCATATGTACCATTATGTAATATTATGTTTTCTGTGTCGGCCCCATTTTTCCTGACCATGTGACCTGAACATAAACACACATCTTTATTCTACCACTGTGAACCCAAATGTTTTAAATACATTTTGCATTTTGTATTTCTCCTCCTTGTTTTATTCAGAGTGGCTGCGTTATGTTTTGGCATCACAATTAGCAGTACAATACTGTCTTGGTAGTGCTTATTACTATAGCCCCTGACACATTACATAACCATATCATTATAACCCATGTGCTTATATTCTATGAGAAACCAAGTGCTAATTATTGGTTAGCACCTTTTATTTTATTTGTTTAAGTTTGAGACAATAATGATAGCTGTGCTATTACAAGTATTGTATTTGCCTGTTAAAGACATGTGTTTTATGTGTAGTAGTATCTAAATGGTCTTTGGTCTTGCTGCCTCCAGGGTGTGTAACATGAGAGGTCTGAATAGATAGGGGATCCCGCTCGGGTCTGGCCTATGCTGAATTATGCATCCCTCTCAGGTGAACAGAGGATATCTGGTGTCATTCAGTCACTGTTGTATGTACACTATACAGTACCTGTCAAAAGTTTGGACACACCTACTCATGTGTGCAAAGCTGTCATCAAGGCAAAGGGTGGCTACTTTGAAGAATCTCAAATATAAAATATATTTCAATTTGTTTAACACTTTTTTTTGGTTACTACATGATTCCATATGTGTTATTTCATAGTTTTGATGTCTTCACTATTATTCTACAATGTAGAAAGTAGTAAAAATAAAGAGTAGGTTTGTCCAAACCTTTGACTGGAAACTGTATATACAAATGTATGTAGACACCCCTTCAAATGACTGGATTCGGTCATTTCAGCCACACACGTTGCCGACAGGTGTATAAAATCAAGCACACAGCCATGCAATCTCCGTAGACACCTTTCCAACAATTCAGTTTGTAAAATTTCTGCCCTGCTAGAGCTGCCCCGGTCAACTGTAAGTGCTGTTATTGTGAAACCCATAGTCTAGGAGCTATGGGTTTCCATAGCTGAGAAGCCGTACACAAGCCGAAGATTACCATGCGCAATGCCAAGCGTCAGCTGGAGTGGTGTAAAGCTCGCCGCCATTGGAGTCTGGAGCAGTGGAAACGCGTTCTCTGGAGTGATGAATCACGCTTCACCATCTGGCAGTCCAGCAGACAAATCTTGGTTTGGCGGATGCCAGGAAAACACTACCTGCCTCAGTGCATAGTGCCAACTGTAAAGTTTGGTGGAGGAGGAATAATGGTTTGGGGTTGTTTTTCATTGTTTGGGCTAGGCCCCTTAGGTCCAGTGAAGGGAAATCATAATGCTACAGCATACAATGACATTGTAGAAGATTCTGTGCTTTCAATTTTGTGGCAACAGTTTGGGGAAGGCCCTTTCCTGTTTCAGCATGACAATGCCCCCGTGCACAAAGCAAGGTCTATATTGAAATGGTTTGTCGAGGTCGGTGTGGAAGAACTTGATGGCCTGCACAGAGCCCTGACTTCAACTCCATCGAACACCTTTGGGATGAATTGGAACCCAGACTGTGAGCCAGGCCTAATCGCCCAACATCTTTGCCCAACCTCAC
The DNA here is from genome assembly GCF_045791955.1 of Oncorhynchus clarkii lewisi. Classification (NCBI taxonomy): domain Eukaryota; kingdom Metazoa; phylum Chordata; class Actinopteri; order Salmoniformes; family Salmonidae; genus Oncorhynchus; species Oncorhynchus clarkii. The sequence continues at coordinate 8,157,434 of NC_092168.1, read as the reverse complement.
TAATGCTCTTGTGGCTGAATGGAAGCAAGTCTCCGCAGCAATGTTCCAACATCTACTGGAAAGCCTTCCCAGACAAATGGAGGCTGTTATAGCAGCAAAGGGGGCACCAACTCCATATTATTTTGGAATGAGATGTTCGACGAGCAGGTGTCCACATACATTTGGTCATGTAGTGTATTGTCATGGTCGTGCATTAGGATGATACCTCTACACTCACAGCAATCAATGTCTACATTTAAAGTCACGCTGGCAGTTACAGTACGGTCAAGTTGAAATATTCACATTGAAAGTATGTGATGTATTGTAAAAAGAGTGTTGAACACAGTACAATTTCAATGTGTGTGTGCACATCGGGTATTTTGTTCAAAGCCAGTCAGTTACAACAGTCAGTCTATTGAAAGAGACCTCTCAGATTTCATAGAAAGTGAAACCCTGTGGAGTGTACTGACCTGTGTCCTCCCCTCCCCCTACATGTATCCTGTGAATGTGGACCAGGCCGATACAGTTCCCCAACAATGGAAATTCAATCAACCTGTATAAGTGAGTGGAGCCCAAACCACAAACGCTTTCGTCTCTCCAAGCCGCAAGTGGCCACAGCCTATAATGAACCGGTTAAGGGCGAACAAGTCAACAATAAGATGAGGGAGGTTCACAATTTCAGAAGTAAGACAGAAGAATCCTTCGGCACAGCAGACTGTGAGTGTGTTGTTATATGCTATCAAATCAAATTACTATATTTTTTTTATCAGATGGTGAGACTCTTCTGTATTGTCTATAAATTGTACAGATTTAATTGAATAATTTTATTTAAACTCATAAATTCAATCTATGTAGATGGGGATATGGTATTTGGATCATTGTGTAGAGAAAGGCAGTGTGGCTATGTCTCTAAGGAAGGTCTCATTGAAATGTTGCTCGTAAAATAAATAGAGACAAAGTAAGATACTGAGTAAATATGTTGTAAACAATTATGGAAATGTGTCATTTCTATGCATGAGAGCAGCAGGCCCACTGCTACTGAGTGATGCAGACCAGCTCTTTGTGTTTACACCATCAATAAAAAAGCATGATATCCTCTTTCATGTTTCACCTCTGGAAGAGTTGACAACATCCATCCCACCTTTTACAATCACAAGTACTTTAAATAAAAGCACTAGGAATGGTACACGAGTAGTCCATTACTGTGTACAATCTTTGTTCGATGTTCAAGTGCAGTCTCAACTTTGCATCAAAAGTAGGATTTGATCATGTTACTTACAGCATTTAAAAAAACATAAACAGATGAACAGGCATAAGCTCTCAGCGTCTCTGTGGGGTTCATGATGAATCATGACAACTATGAGATAATTGAAGGTAATTAAGGACCTATCCGCTTAGATTTTTATGACTCATTTATTTAATGTGAACTATTATCATTCCACTGTAGCCTATCTGTGAGGATTGTTCAACATGCTTTTTGAACTTTTGTGGCTGGTTGGTTCTCTGCTTTATTGATTTAGGTGAGAAATACAGTTGAAGTCGGAAGTTTACATACACTTAGGTTGGAGTCATTAAAACTCGTTTTTCAACCACTCCACAAATGTCTTGTTAACAAACGATAGTTTTTGCAACACTGTTAGGACATCTACTTTGTGCATGACACAAGTAATTTTTCAAACAATTGTTTACAGACAGATTATATCACTTATAATCCACTCTATCACAATTCCAGTGGGTCAGAAGTTGACATACACTAAGTTGACTGTGCCTCTAAACAGTTTGGAAAATTCCAGAAAATTATGTCATGGCTTTAGAAGCTTCTGATAGGCTAATTTACATAATTTGAGTCAATTGGAGATGTACCTGTGGATGTATTTCAAGCCTACCTTCAAACTCAGTGCCTCTCCTTTTCATGGGAAAATCAAAAGAAAACAGCCAAGACCTCAGAAAAAAATTGTAGACCTCCACAAGTCTGGTTCATCTGTACAAACAATAGTACGCAAGTATAAACACCATGGGACCACGCAGGCGTCATACCGCTCAGGAAGGAGATGTGTTCTGTCTCCTAGAGATGAACGTACTTTGGTGCGAAAAGTGCAAATCAATATCAGAACAACAGCAAAGGACCTTGTGAAGATGCTGGAGGAAACAGGTACAAAAAATATCTATATCCACAGTTAAACAAGTCCTATATCGACATGACCACAAAATAGATGGCATCGTGAGGTAGAAAAATTATGTGGATATATTGAAGCAACATCTCAAGACATCAGTCAAGACGTTAATGCTGGGTCGCAAATGGGTCTTCCAAATGGACAATGACCCCAAGCATACTTCCAAAGTTGTGGCAAAATGGCTTAAGGACAACAAAGTCAAGGTATTGGAGTGGCCATCACAAAGCCCTGACCTCAATCCCATAGAAAATGTGCGGGCAGAACTGAAAAAGTGTGTGCGAGCAAGGAGGCCTACAAACCTGACTCAGTTACACCAGCTCTGTCAGGAGGAATGGGCCAAAATTCACCCAACTCATTGTTGGAAGCTTGTGGAATGCTACCGGAAACGTTTGACCCAAGTTAAACAATTTAAAGGCAATGCTACCAAATACTAATTGAGTGTATGTAGACTTCTGACCCACTGGGAATGTGATGAAAGAAATAAAAGCTGAAGTAAATCATTCTCTCTACTATTATTCTGACATTTCACATTCTTAAAATAAAGTGGTGATCCTAACTGACCTAAGATAGTGAATTTTTACAAGGATTAAATGTCAGGAATTGTGAAAAACTGAGTTTAAATGTATTTGGCTAAGGTGTATGTAAACTTCTGTCTTCAACTCTATGTTCCTTCCTTGCATACTAATATAATACCTTGTGAGAGTCATGTGCTTTCTGTCATGTTAGAGGTAGTTCAAACAGTCTGCTATCTTTGGGTGCTACTCTTAAAATATAAATATCAGAATTATTGAATTCAAGTAACACAGCAATGTTTGTGCTCTCGCTATGTATTTGCAGCTCTCAATAACAAATCCTAAGAAATGTTTTAATGGCCAAAGACTCAAACTCAAAATACATTATTTCCTGCAAGGAAAAGACATTTGACTCATAATGGATGAGAATGGGGATCTATGGATGAATCACCTTCTTGATACAGTACAGTTTATGACCATTTAAAGCACGACATCCACTTTGTCCCAGTATCTGGTGATCCTTCCCTTTCATTACTACTATGTGAGAGCAGTGTGGCAACCGAGGGGAATAGAAAGTTTAGGTCAGGCTTTGTGGATTGTGAGCATGTGCCTAGGAGAGGATTAGACTTGTCTTGATTTGTTTAACTCTAGGATTTAGCTGGATTAGGACAGACATAACAGCATCCCTAATTGCTAGCCTAATGTTGCCCTGACCCAAACATGCACCAAGTGTTCCTCTTCCTCCTCTGTAGGAACGAGCCAATCCTCCCACTGTGTGAGATGGCAAAGCTCACAGTGACCGGTGATTAGAATGCCCAGTGCATTCACACACTCTGTCCACGAGTGACCTGGTTAGTATGTCTGGGATGAATTTCTGCCACTTCTGTCTGTCTAATTTGCCTGAGTAATATATTTGGACCTTCCCTGTATTACAAATAACGAGTGTTAATGAAACATGCCCTCTTGTCATCTTTTTTACAGCCACTATTGTGTCCCCCTCTCTGTCTGTGTAGATTGTTTAATTCACTTGTATCCTGAATCAGATTATTGCTGCAGTCTCGTTTGCAACAAGGTGACCTGATATGAAAAATGATGATGTCGCACACTGATGGTAGTTATATTTGGAGCAAATTGTGGCATTGGGGCTGAACTCATGACACTACATTCTGTAGATTAGGGAATTCAAAAGCTAATCACAATGACAGTATGTTCTTCATCAATGTCATTTGTGTACAAAGTCACAGCATGACTTTGTAACGTAACTTAGGCTACGGCCGTAGCCTGTTGCAGGGCAGTAGACCTCAATGTTTTTACATGAAATACAACAAAGCCAAGTCAATTGGGTAATGAATGTTTCTCAAATGTTGCAGATCTAACTCCGTTTTACATGATTAGTTATTATTGTGCAAGAGACAAGACGACGGACATATTACACAAATACGAATACGCTTTTCTTGGGAAAGGCAGTCCAATAGCAAGACATTCATGATTACTAGCTGCTTCTTCTGCTAATGGAAGCCAATCCTGTGCATGGCCGATGGAGCAGAGTGACAGGATATTGGTGAGTAAATGACAGTTGTATGATACTGTGCAAGACAGGATCTCCGTTGTCAAGCTAGCAGCTGTGTGGCAGTGCGAGGTAAAATAATGCCTCTCCTAAGATTTGTATTTCCAACATATCTTAGAGGGATCCCTACCATGGCTGAAGCTTGAACACTGTCACGTGTTATATAATGAAATAGGCTAGTTATTCTGTAACCAATTAAAGCTGGAATCAGTAAAGGTGAAACTGTCGTTTGTGATATTATAGCAACAAAGAAATACCCAAAAAATCCCCCCCCCCTCAGAAATCATTGCATGTTATTGGGCGCATGATAGAACAGCAGAGTATGTATTGCATTTATTTTTTTTACCAAGATGCTCTTCTCTGTTACATAAACAAAACAAAAACTAGAACAAATGTGCTGGGGCAAACAGTGGCGATGTTTCCCAAAATGCGGATTTTAGGTTTTACGTTTCTGATGTTGTACAGGATCTCTGCATTACAGGCGGTCTTCACTAAAGTGTAAGGACTTGTCTCTGCCACAGAGTGGCAGCCAAGACTCTACACACCAGGACACTGTGGCTATGTGAGGTTTGGGCCCCATTGAAAGACTGCTTACATTGAGCTCTTGCAAACCATGTCACAATGTGACACAGACGTTCTGTTGCAGTTGCTAGATCAAGCATATGTATTAAGGTGTATTAGATTGTTCTTCAATTTAGGTGTTGAGTACAATAAGTTTGCCAACCTTTTGCCAATATCAAATATCTGTAAAGATTGAACATGTGAAGTTGCACTGTGCCAATATGTTTATCATAGCAGGATTTGACAGACATTTTTATGTTGCATATCAGTCTCATGTTATTTCTGTCTGAGTTTGCTTCATAGCCCTTGTGAGTCTCTGGCTGCATTGCACAAAGGTGTTTGATTTTTGTCACATCATATCCTCTCCCAGACACAGTAAATACCACACCCATGTCATCATGGCCTCCTGAGAACATGTTGTTTCATGTTCTCTACCTATACATAAGCTGTCATTTCAGGCAACACTCCCCAAATGAATGAGACACATAGCTTTACTTTACAGATCTTTGTCTAACTGATCTCCAATAAGTGCATAAGCCTGGATTTTAATGTAAACTATACTGAGGGAAATGTCGAGATATTGTCATTTGTTTTTGGCAAAACATTAACCGTAATTTACCCATGGGACTGTAGGTCAATGCTGTTATGTCATCAAGGCTCTTTTTTTCTTCACTTGAGACGGTTATTTTTAGCTTATTTCTTGAGTGTCCGTTGTGGCTTTGGGGGTCTGTGATTGGATGACAGGCGTGACTGTGTGTCAAGCACAGGCTAAATATATGTGCTGTTGCCATGAATGTGAATGTTGTGCTCATCCATGTCCTGTGTGTGTGTCTGTTTGACGGACACTGTATTTGCTGTGTATTTGACACCTTAAGATACACTACAAGTCCAAAAGTATGTGGACAGCTGCTTGTCAAACATCTCATTCCAAACTCATGGGCATTAATATGGAGTTGGTTCCCCCTTTGCTGCTATAACAGCCTCCACTCTTCTGGGAAAGCTTTTCACTAGATGTTGGAACATAGCTGCGGGGACTTGCTTCCATTCAGCCATGAGCCTTAGTGAGGTCGGGCACTGATGTTGGGTGATTAGGCTTGGCTCGCAGTCGGCGTTCCAATTAATGTCAAAGGTGTTCAATGGGGTAGAGGTCAGGGCTCTGTGCAGGCCAGTGAAGTTCTTCCACACTGATCTTGACAAATGTCGCTTTGTGCACAGGGGCATTATCATGCTGTAATAGGAAAGGGCCTTCCCCAAACTGTGTCCACAAAGTTGGAAGCACAGAATTGTTTAGAATGTCATTGTATGCTGTAGCTTTAAGATTTCCCTTCACTGGAACTAAGGGGCCTAGCCCCAACCATAAAAACAGCCCCAGACCATTATTCCTCCTCCATAAAACTTTACAGTTGGCACTATGCATTCGGGCAGGTAGCGTTCTCCTGGCATCCGCCAAACCCAGATTCATCCATCAGACTGCCAGATGGTGAAGCGTGATTCATCACTCCAGAGACTGCATTTCCACTGCTCCAGAGTACAATGGTGTCAAGCTTTACTTCACAATAACAGCACTTACAGTTGACCGGGGCAGCTCTATTTATAATTTATTTGATTTAACTAGGCAAGTCAGTTAAGAACAAATTCTTATTTACAATGACGGCCTGCCCCAGCTAAACCCGTACGATGCTGGGCAAATTGTACTGGATACTTCCTGGATTTGAACCAGGGACTGTAGTGATGCCTCTTGCACAGGTACTCTAGTGATGCTTCTTGCAGTACCTTAGACCGCTGCGCCACTTGAGAGCCCAACTGACTTGTTGGAAAGGTGGCATCCTATGACGGTTCCACGTTGAAAGTCACTGAGGTCTTCTGTAAGACTATTCTACTGCCAAAGTTTGTCTATGGAGATGGCATGGCAGTGTGCTCGATGTTATACGAATCCACTCATTTGAAGGGGTGTCCACATTATTTTGTCTATATAGTGTATGTAGTGTCTTTTCCGTCATACTGTAGGTCTTCCTCAATTAAATTCCCTTACGCTGATGACTTTCAAATCCAGTTAGTTTTCACGTTGATTCAACATCATCACTTGAATTTTTGTTGTTGAAATTATGCGAAAACAACATAGACTTTTTTTTCCCAGTGGGAAGCTTCTAGTAGTTGAGGGTAAAGTCATGGATGAGTACCTGACGGTGTAAGTGACGGACAGCTGTGTGTGTGTGTGGGCAGTCAGAACAGCCATTTATCTGTCCCTGTTCCACATAATGATTAGGGGTGGAAAGCCATACCTGACATTCCATTTTAATGATCTGGCTGCTCAGGTAGAATATCCTCCAAATATTTTCTAAACCTCTGTGCAAACTTCATATTGCATGTCATGTCAGACACAGAGCAAAAGGCATGATACCAATTCACAAAATATCTTCTTAATAGATTATTTTGGATTTGAAATAAGTACGGAATGGCACCTTTTTTTATTTGAGAATATTTTTCATACATGTCTGTTTTACCGTTTATAAATGAATGCCCTTTATGTATCTCGTCCACCCGTTTGAAGGTGTCATAAGTATTTGGACAAATCAACGTATAGTGTATTACATTTAGTCAAAAGTGTAGTATTTGGTTCCATATTCCTAGCACGCAACAACTACATCAAGCTTGTGACTACAAACTTCTTGGATGGTTCGTTTTTTGTTGTGTTTCAGATTATATTGTGCCGAATAGAAATGTATGGTAAATTGTGTCATGTTGATGAGTGAGAAAGGTAGAGATGTACAAAGATCCTTCCCTCCAACACATGCTAACCTCTCACCATTACTAATAAGAGGGGAGGTTAGCATTTTCTGGGGGGAGGTTATGATATGCATGCCTCTAACTTTCTCGCTCACCATTATTCATGGTTCATTCAGGATCATCTCTCTCTCTCGCTCTCAAAATTCAATCCAAATGTGCTTTATTGGCAAGGGAAACCATATGTTTACATTTCCAAGTGAAATAAAACAAACAAAAGTGAGAAGAAACCAATTGAACAACAAAAAATCGATTATAAATGAGCAGTAAACATTGCACTCAAAAGTTGAAAAAATATTATGTTCTATTATCAGCTAGGTACACTATTTTAGCAGTGTGCAAATAGCTGTTGTACGAATAATAAACATATGTACTGGTGATATTTACAATGTTTTTTGTGCTCCATAGGTTGCCGTTTTCTCATGGCAATGGGCCACAAATCTTGCTGCTGTGATTGCACATTGGGGTATTCCCCCTTTCAGATATGGGATTTTATCAATGTTGGATTTGTTTTCAAATTCATTGTGGGTCTGGGGCTGCGGGCTGGGGGTGCTGGTTATATTACCGGTCTGCAAATACAGGACTAGTAAAGGCACTACTTTTAATTCAGATTTTTCAGGGGGTGCTGCAGCACCTTCAGCACCCCTACTTCCCATGGCTATGCTGTCTTCTCTTGAAAGCCAGGTCAGCCTATGGTGATCTCTCTCAATAGCAAGGCTATGCTCACTGAGTCTGTACATAGTCAAGGATTTTCTTCATTTTGGGTCAGTCATAGTGGTCAGGTATTCTGTCAGTGTGTACTCTCCATTTAGGGCCCGATGGCATTCCAATTTTCTGGTTGGTCTTTCCAGGGTGTCAAATGGTTATCTTTTTGCTTTCTAATACTTTGGTTGGGTCTAATTGTGTTGCTGGTCTGGGGCTCTGTGGGGTCTGTTTGTGTTTGTGAACAGAGCCTCAGAACAACTGGCTAAGGGGACTCTTCTCTAGGTTCATCTCTCTGTAGTTGAGGGCTTTGTAGTGGAATGTGTGGGCATTGGATCCTTTTAGATGGTTGCGGAATTTAAGAACCTTTTTGGGGATTTTGCTAACTAGCAGGTAAAGTCCTAATTCTGCTCTGCATGCATTGTTGGGGTTTTGCGCTGTATGCAAAGTTTATTTTTGCAGAATTCTGAATACAATCAGGTGTTTGTCCCATTTGGTATATTCTTGGTTGGTGAGTGGACACCAGACCTCACACCCATAGAGGGCAATTGGTTCTTTAACAGATAGAAGTATTCTCTCTCTCTCGCACTCTCGAACATCCAGCCCATGCATAATTCCAGCCTTTCCCATTCTGCCTGCCTGCCTGTGTGAATTCAAATTGGTCATTCTTCAAATTGTCAAACTGCCATTTAGTTATTTCCAGTGAGGAGTTTTCTGTGCTGCCACTAAGCTTCACACAAATTAGAATGTTTAATCCACCCACCTCCTTGTGAGACCCAGGCGTCCTTGGTGAGAGAAAGCAATATGCTCTCTGCCTCGGGATGAATTATTCCAACAAAAGTAGTATCTTCAGGACACCCTGTCGCAGACCACCAGAATACAGTTTATTAGATAATACAAATCAGGGTTTTTATACAGAATATGGAACATTGTTTGTTTTGCGGAACATATGTCCTGTCCCTGCAGACATTGTAGACCATTTCTGCCACACTCCACTCCCTGAGATCCACAAGCATGTTAGGGTTGTGAGGAACAGGTTTCAATTGCAAACCTCAGTAGTATATGAATAAGTAACTGTGGTAATAGCGCTCATGTTGACTAGGATTTTATTCATTCCAAATTTGATTGTTCGGGTAGAGTCGTGGATCCGGTTCGTTGTACAGGATGACAATAGGATGACAATGCCCCCACCCATTCACAGGGCACAAGTGGTCCCTAATGGTTTGATGAGCATGAAAACAATGTAAGCCATATGCAATGGCCGTCTCAATCACCAGATCTCAACCCAATTGAACACTTATGGGAGACCCTGAAGCGGTACCTGAGATCTTATTTTTCCAAAAGTTGTTTGTTGTTTTTTATTTTATTTAGATTTGTCAGGGGGTGAATGCAGCACCCTCAGCACCCCTACTTCCCGTGGCTATGCACAGGTGTCTTTCACAGTAAAGTATAAACACACTGGGCACTCACTGGTTGAATCAACTTTGGTTCCACGTGAGTTGAACGAAATTGCATTGAACCAACGTGGAATAGACCTTGAATTGATGTCTCTGCCCGGTGGACAGATTTTCATTAATGGATCCTGGTTTGTTGCCATGGCAAACTGAAAAGAAGCTCTAATGAAACATTCTCTGTGGGGGAAATAAATTGTTTTAATGGGAACTGTGAAGGTAATTTCTGCAGCATGCATCAAGTGAAGCGTTTCAGGAGGATGCATTTAATTCACTAATTGTGACTTTTGCAAGATTAGGTTAAATAAATACAAATAACTAGTCTGTGCTAGTTTATCAACACAGAGTGTTTTAATGTTTCAGCCATAAAGCAGTCTACACCCTGGGTTAAGAGACACACACAACACTGTATCTCATTTGACCAAATCGTTGTGATAGTAGTGTAGGGGGAAAGCGGGGTTTGTTGTCTCACGGGTTGGTTGTCACAGTGCCCCAACTAAGATTCTGGCTGACATATCAAAATGTGTTGGGAATATGTAGTGTGGATAGCGTTTGCACATTGGGAAGATGTCGCCGAGACATCAGAATAGAATGTTGATGCCTGGCCGACGTAGAACTGTAGAATTTAGAATGTAGGTATTCTAAATGCATCTGTGAGTCTCGCCAATTAGTAAACGATGTCTAAACTGTATCTTCCTGATGCATCATGAATACGTCTGTTGGGCAGAGGTATCTGGGTTTGTTGCCTCTCTCTCTCATACACTGATTTTTTTTCTGTCAACCTGTACAGTACATGTACACATGCATACTCACACAAATGTACACAACATGTCATATGTTGTTCTCAAGGCATATAATGCTACATTTAGTGAGGAATATTGTTTGATCAAAGTAAGGCCTTGGCTATTTCTAAGACTCTGTATATACTGCATTTCTTCCTTTCTTGTTATAAAAGGAATAAACTACTAGAAAACATTGTGACAATCAACCTCATACCTTGGTATTTCTTTAGAAGTTAAAAAAAGTATTGTAAGATGTACTGGTGCTGAGAAATACACACAAAATTAAAAAGTGGGACAGCCAAGGTCTCCTCTACAGCACAAATATTTCCTCTTAGGTGTCATCAACATCATAATGTATTTGCCCTGATATAGCAGCATTCGCATGATCTCTATTTAGAGTTGAAGTCGGAAGTTGACATACACTTGTGTTGGAGTCATTTAAACTCATTTTTCAACCACTCCACAATTTCTTGTTAACAAACTATAGTTTTGGCAAGTCGGTTAGGACATCTACTTTGTGCATGACACAAGTCATTTTTACAACAATTGTTTACAGACAGATTATTTCACTGCATCACAATTCAAATGAGTCAGAAGTTTACATACACTAAGTTGACTGTGCCTCTAAACAGCATGGAAAATTCCATACAATTACGTCATGGCTTAGTGATAGGCTAATTAACATCATTTGAGTCAATTGGAGGTGTACCTGTGGATGTATTTCAAGGTATACATTCAAACTCAGTGCCTCTTTGCTTGACATCATGGGAAAATCAAAAGAAATCAGCCAAGACTTCAGAAAAATAATTGTAGACCTCCACAAATCTGGTTCATCATTGGGAGCAATTTCCAAATGCCTGAATTTACCACGTTCATCTGTACAAACAATAGTACACAAGTATCAACACCATGGGACCACACAGCCACCATACTGCTCAGGAAGGAGACGCGTTCTGTCTCCTAGAGATTAACTTCCTATGGTGTGAAAATTGCAAATCAATCCCAGAACAACAGCAGAGGACTTTGTGAAGATGCTGGAGGAAAGGGGTATAAAAGTATCTATATCCACAGTAAAACGAGTCCTATATCGACATAACCTGAAAGGCCACTCAGCAAGGAAGAAGCCAGTGCTCCAAAACCGTCAGACAACATGTATGGGCCTACAAACCTCATTCAGTTACACCAGCTCTGTCAGGAGGAATAGGCCAAAATTCACCCAACTTATTGTGAGAAGCTTGTGGAAGGCTACCCGCTACTAATTGAGTGTATGTAGACCTCTGACCCACTGGGAATATGATGAAAGAAATCAAATCTGAAAGGAACCATTCTCTCTAATATTATTCTGACATTTCACATTCTTAAAATAAAGTGGTGATCCTAACTGACCTAAGACAGGCAATTTTTACAAGGATTAAATGTCAGGAATTGTGAAAAACTTAGTTTAAATGTATTTGGATAAAGTGTATGTAAACTTCCGACTTCAATGTACTGTTGCACTAAAGGCCACAAACAGTCCTCAGACTGCCCCTCTGACAATCCCATAAGCCCAGTTAGCCTACCCTCTCCCGTGCTTGAATGGTGGTAAAGCCCTAGAAGCCTGTTCAATGCAGCGTTCAGCCTGTTGTCTCTCTCTCTCTCTCTCCCTCTCTCTCTCTCTCTCTCTGTCTCTCTCTCTCTCTCTCCCTCTCTCTCTGTCTCTCTCCCTCTCTCTCTCTCTCTCTCTCTCTCTCTCTCTCTCTCTCTCTCTCTCTCTCTCTCTCTCTCTCTCTCTCTCTCTCTCTCTCTCTCTCTCTCTCTCTCTCTCTCACACGCATATACTGTGCCTGGAGAAGAAGCAGACCTCATTCATGGTCCTTTGTCATCCCACTCCTCCTCTCACATCAGAAACAAAGAACTTCTGTCTCGGTTTCTGTCTCTCTCTCTCCCTCATACAGGGAGGATAGTTGTGAGTCTGGATGTGTGGAGTCTTGACAGGCGAGCATGCCTGGCTGCCCATGCCTGCGTGGGCTGGCTGGCTGCTGACTGCTCCAGGAGGATCTGGTGATTTGTTCTAGAGGATTCCTCCTCCCCCTATGCTTCAAAAGCCCTAAGCCTAATGGGGGAAGTGAGGGTCTACAGTATGCAGTGGATAATTAAAGTAGGGGAGAGATCAGTAAGTTGAGCCATTTTTTTTTACATTCAGTATCACTCCGTCGTTGGAAATACAGTATTCTTACTAACAAAGGTATCTACATATATGTTGTGTATCCCTGGAAATGATCACAATTCATGTAAACATTACAATTTTCAAAACATAGCTTGTCCAACAAAAGCGGTCTCTAAGCACAACGTAGTCCGGGTATGTGCAAGTTGAACCACGCCACAGGGTAATTTAAACCACCTACAATGTTCTGTACTGAAATAAATATTACCACTACCTTTTTAAAACCATGTCTATCTTTATTTCCCAAACATAATTTAACTCCAAACATACACTTTGTAATGTTTTAAACACTTTTAACATAAGTCATGTTACCTCATATCCCAGAGATAAGGCCTTGCATTACACCTGGGAAGAAAACACTTCAATCAAATCAAATGTATTTATATAGCCCTTCTTACATCAGCTGATATCTCAAAGTGCTGTACAGAACCCCAGCCTAAAACCCCAAACAGCAAGCAATGCAGGTGTAGAAGCACGGTGGCTAGGAAAAACTCCCTAGAAAGGCCAAAACCTAGGAAGAAACCTAGAGAGGAACCAGGCTATGAGGGGTGGCCAGTCCTCTTCTGGCTGTGCTGGGTGGAGATTATAACAGAAAATGATGTTCAAATGTTCATAAATGACCAGCATGGTCAAATAATAATAATCACAGTAGTTGTCGAGGGTGCAGCAAGTCAGCGCCTCAGGAGTAAATGTCAGTTGGCTTTTCATAGCCGATCATTAAAAGTATCTCTACCACTCCTGCTGTCTCTAGAGAGTTGAAAACAGCAGGTCTGGGACAGGTAGCACGTCCGGTGAACAGGTCAGGGTTCCATAGCCGCAGGCAGAACAGTTGAAACTGGAGCAGCAGCATGACCAGGTGGACTGGGGACAGCAAAGAGTCATCATGCCAGGTAGTCCTGAAGCATGGTCCTAGGGCTCAGGTCCTCCTCCGAGAAAGAGAGAATTAGAGAGAGCATACTTAAATTCACACAGGACACCGGATAAGACAGGAGAAGTACTCCAGATATAACAGACTGACCCTAGCCCCCGACACATAAACTACTGCAGCATAAATACTGGAGGCTGAGACAGGAGGGGTCAGGAGACACTGTGGCCCCATCCAATGATACCTCCAGACTGGGGCAAACAGGCAGGATATATCCCCACCCACTTTGCCAAAGCACAGCCCCCACACCACTAGAGGGATATCTTCAACCACCAACTTACCATCCTGAGACAAGGCCAAGTATTTCCCACAAAGATCTCCGCCACGGCACAACCCAAGGGGGGGCGCCAACCCAGACAGGAAGATCACGCCAGTGACTCAGCCCCTGTAATAGGGTTAGATGCAGAGAATCCCAGTGGAGAGAGGGGAACCGGCCAGAAAGAGAGAGCCTTTCAGTTCACCTTCACACTCCTGGGCCAGACTACACTCAATCATATGACCCACTGAAGAGATGCGTCTTCAGTAAAGACTTAAAGGTTAAGACCGAGTCTGCGTCTCTCACATGGATAGGCAGACCATTCCATAAAAATTGAGCTCTATAGGAGAAAGCCCTGCCTCCAGCTGTTTTCTTAGAAATTCTAGGGACAATTAGGAGGCCTGCGTCTTGTGACCATAGCGCACGTGTAGGTATGTACGGCAGGACCAAACCGGAAAGATAGGTAGGAGCAAGCCCATGTAATGCTTTGTAGGTTAGCAGTAAAACCTTGAAATCAGCCTTAACAGGAAGCCAGTGAACTGAAGTTTATTAAGTGAAGATTATTTAGTGCTTTATCCGGGTAGCTGGAAAGTAGAGCATTGCAGTAGTCTAACCTAGAAGTAACAAAAGCATGGATAAATTTTTCTGCATCATTTTTGGACAGAAAGTTTCTGATTTTTGCGATGTTACGTAGATGGAAAAAAGCTGTCCTTGCAACAGTCTTGATATGTTCGTCAAAAGAGAGATCAGGGTCCAGAGTAAATCCGAGGTCCTTCACAGTTTTATTTGAGACGACTGTACAACCATCAAGATTAATTGTCAGATTCAACAGAAGATCTCTTTGTTTCTTGGGACCTAAAACAAGCATCTCTGTTTTGTCCGAGTTTAAAAGTAGAACGTTTGCAGCCATCCACTTCCTTATGTCTGAAACACAGGTTTCTAGCTAGGGCAATTTTGGGGCTTCACCATGTTTCATTGAAATGTACAGCTCTGTGTCATCCGCATATTATGTTTTCGAATGACATCCCCAAGAGGTAAAATATATATAGTGAAAACAATAGTGGTCCTAAAATGGAACCTTGAGGAACACCGAAAGGACAAACCATTCACAGAGACAAACTGATATCTTTCCGACAGATAAGATCTAAACCAGGCCAGAACTTGTCCGTGTAGACCAATTTGGGTTTCCAATCTCTCTAAAAGAATGTGGTGATTGATGGTATCAAAAGCAGCACTAAGGTCTAGGAGCACGAGGACAGATGCAGTGCCTCGGTCTGACGCCAATTAAAGGTAATTTATCACCTTCACAAGTGCAGCTTTTTCTAAAATGTTTGAGAGGAATGGAAGATTCGATATAGGCCGATAGTTTAATTTATATTTTCAGGGTCAAGGTTTGGCTTTTTCAAGAGAGGCTTTATTACTGCCACTTTTAATGAGTTTGGTACACATCCGGTGGATAGAGAGCCGTTTATTAAATTCAACATAGGAGGGCCAAGCACAGGAAGCAGCTCTTTCAGTAGTTTAGTTGGAATAGGGTCCAGTATGCAGCTTGAAGGTTTAGAGGCCATGTTTATTTTCATCATTGTGTCAAGAGATATAGTACTAAAACACTTGAGTGTCTCTCTTGATCCTAGGTCCTGGCAGAGTTGTGCAGACTCAGAACAACTGAGCTTTGGAGGAATACGCAGATTTAAATTTGCTTTCTAATAATCATAATCTTTTCCTCAAAGAAGTTCATGATTTTATTACTGCTCAAGTGAAAGCCATCCTCTCTTGGGGAATGCTGCTTTTTAGTTAGCTTTGCGACAGTATCAAAACAAAATTTCGGATTGTTCTTATTTTCCTCAATTAAGTTGGAAAATAGGATGATCGAGCAGCAGTGAGGGCTCTTCGATACTGCACTGTACAGTCTTTCAAAGCTAGTCGGAAGACTTCCAGTTTGGTGTGGCGCCATTTCCGTTCCAATTTTCTGGGAGCTTTCTTCAGAGCTCGGGTATTTTCTGTATACCCGGGAGCTAGTTTCTTATGAAAAATGTTTTTAGTTTTAGGGGTGCAACTGCATCTAGGGTATTGCGCAAGTTTAAATTGAGTTCCTCAGTTAGGTGGTTAACAGATTTTTTTTTCCTCTGACGTCCTTGGGTAGGCAGAAGGAGTCTGGAAGGGCATCAAGGAATCTTTGGGTTGTCTGAAAATGTATTGCACGACTTTTGGTGCTCCTTGGTTGGGGTCTGAGCAAATTATTTGTTGCGATTGCAAACATAATAAAATGGTGGTCCTATAGTCCAGGATTATGAGGAAAAACATTAAGATCCACAACAGTTATTCCATGGGACAAAACTAGGTCCAGAGTATGACTGTGGCAGTGAGTAGGTCCAGAGACATGTTGGACAAACCCCACTGAGTCGATGATGGCTCTGAAAGCCTTTTGGAGTGGGTCTGTGGACTTTTCCATGTGAATATTAAAAGCACCATAAATTAGAATATTATATATATTATCTGCTATGACTACAAGGTCCGATAGGAATTCAGGGAACTCAGCGAGGAACGCTGAGTTTGCTCAACTTGCCATTGGCTCAATTTACCCCAAGGCAAACATTTTCACTATATTAGCCCACACAGCTAGAAGGATGCGCTTTCATACAAGGTTTAGGAGCTCATATTGAAGCTTATAGAGACCCCAACTGATGTAAGGACCAAACTTAAAATGATCTACTTTGATTTAGATACAAGCATCATAAACACTCTAACACAATACATTTATTTGACTTGGTGGAAATCTGTTTTTTGGACCTAACTTGCTTACCACTTTTTCCATGTTGTTTCTTTTTTCACAGACATGAAATGATGACCTCTTCCTAAATATTTGGTCAAATGATTCATTTTGTGTATGGTTTCCTAGAAACAAGGGTAGCTCAACTTACCCCTTTGGCTCAACTTACCCCTTTGGTTCAACTTATTCCACTCTCCCCTAAAGACATAGAGCATCATAGTGGTGCTCCAATGCTCATG
This sequence comes from Oncorhynchus clarkii lewisi, assembly GCF_045791955.1. Lineage (NCBI taxonomy): Eukaryota > Metazoa > Chordata > Actinopteri > Salmoniformes > Salmonidae > Oncorhynchus > Oncorhynchus clarkii. The sequence continues at coordinate 8,140,529 of NC_092168.1, read as the reverse complement.
CTAATGTAGATTAAAAAAAAGACATGACAGTTTTTGCTCAGAATCAATATGGACGAAAACTTTTACAATGCTTGAGGCTGGGTTAATCACATGAAAGATACGGTGCACTCGGAAAGTATTCAGACCTTTTGACTTTTCCACATTTTGTCACGCTAGTCTTATTCTAATATGTATCAAATAGTTTTTCCCCCCTCATCAATCTACACACAATACCCCATAATGACAAAGCAAAAACAGTTTTTTAGAAATTTTTGCAAATATATTAAAAAACAAAACAACATAAATGACATTTACATAAGTATTCAGAACCTTTACTCAGAATTTTTTGTTGAAGCACCTTTTGGCAGCGATTACAGCCTTGAGTCTTCTTAGGTATGATGGTACAAGCTTGTCACACCTGTATTTTGGAAGTTTCTCCCATTCTTCCCTGCAGATCCTCTCAAGCTCTGTTGATGTGTTGATGCACAGATATTTTCAGGTCTCTCCATAGATGTTAGATTGGGTTCATGTTCGGGCACTGGCTGGGCCCTTTCAAGGACATACAGAGACTTGTCCCGAAGCCACCCCTGCGTTGTCTTGGCTGTGTGCTTAGGGTTGTTGTCCTGTTGGAAGGTGAACCTTCACCTAAGTCTGAGGTCCAGAGCGCTCTGGAGCAGGCTTTCATCAAGGATCTCTCTGTACTTTGCTCCGTTCATCTTTCCCTCGATCCTGACTAGTCTTCCAGTCCCTGCCACTGAAAAACATTCCCACAGCATGATGCTGCCACCACAATGCTTCACCGTAGGGATGGTGCCAGGTTTCCTCCAGACTTCAACTTGGCATTCAGGCCAAAGAGTTCAATGTTGGCATCATCAGACCAGAGAATCTTGTTTCTCATGGTCTGAGAGCCTTTTAGGTGCCTTTTGGCAAACTCCAAGTGGGCTGACATGCCGTTTACTGAGGAGTGGCTTCCGTCTGGTCCCTCTACCATAAAGGCCTGATTGGTGGAGTGCTGCAGAGATTGTTGTCCTTTTGGACAGTTCTCCCATCTCCACAGAGGAACTCTGGAGCTCTGTCAGAGTGACCATCGGGTTCTTGGTCACCTCCATGACCAAGGCCCTTCTCCCCCGATTGCTCAGTTTGACTGGGCGGCCAACTCTGGAAGATTCAGGGTGGTTCCAAATATCTTCCATTTAAGAATGATGGAGGCCAATGTGTTCTTGGGGACCTTCAATGCTGCTGACATTTTTTGTACCCTTCCCAATATTGTCCCGGGACACAATCCTGTCGTGGAGCTCTACGGACAATTCCTTTGACCCCATGGCTTGGTTTTTAATCTGACACATGCACTGTCAACTGTGAGACCTTATATTGACAGGTGTGTGCCTTTCCAAATGATGTCCAATCAATCGAATTTACCACAAGTGGACTCCGATCAACTTGTGGAAACATGTCAAGGATGATCAATGGAAACAGGATGCACCTGAGCTCAAATTTGAGTCTCATAGCAAAGGTTCTGAATAGTTAGGTAAATAAGGTATTTATGTTTTTTATTTTTTATTACATTTGAAAAAATATCTAAAACCTGTTTGTTGTCATTATGGGGTATTGTGTGTAGATTGATCCATTTTAATAAATTTTAGAATAAGACTGTAATGTAACAATGTGAATGTACCGTATATACTTGCAGCTTAATGTCCTCAGCTTTGATTTCCATAAGACATTATTTTTCTGTCTGTGTTATCAACTGATCCTGGAATAGGCCATTTGAAAATGTCCACCTTTTTAGGAATAAAATTGATACTATCAGCAGCAAAGACTTGACAGAGATTGCAACAGAGAAAGCCTCAATCCAGAAAACAATTGTGCAAGGTAGTTATGCACAAAATGATGAGCCTGAGAGAGACCTGGTATTTGAATTGAACAATCCTCTGAACACAGTCACACATGAGCTGCCTCTGTCCATCAGCTTTTTCAAATGAGTCGTCCCCCATAGGCCGGCCTTGCCAAGCTGGGAGGAAGAGATAGAGTTGCGAGCTGCTTCTCACACAGAAAACCCTGGGCTTCTTATTATCTGTGGTGCTCAACAGTCTACAGCAGCACAGTTTACATCTCAATCTGTCTGGCTGATCAGAGTAATCACAATTGGAAATCTGTTGGCACAATGCAAACCATTTACAGATGGATCCACACTGTTTGATACTTGGTTGGTGGGAATGTCTTTCCCAGGACTTGTTGACAGTGTTTGGTGAATGATAACATTGTGATTGCACCATGAGTGTAGAATAAGAAATCTTTGAATTGTGCTGAAAAACAAGCACACACAATACATGTAATGTGAGTAATGTGACTTACAGTATTTAAATTCTGGTCCTCTTAACAGTTCAGAAGGGTATGTGTATTGTCAGTGTATAATCAAACTGTTGTAGTTAAGAACCGGAGGACTCGTTGACTAGGTAGGTGTATAGATAACTAGTGAACCTTGACTTGAAATGCAAAACAATGAAGTTTATTAGTGGAGCAACATTCATTGGCTTCAAGATCGAACTACTTTCCGACTGCATGACAACCCAGTATAACTACAGTTGAAGTCGGAAGTTTACATACATGTTAGCCAAATACATTCAAACTCAGTTTTTCACAATTCCTGACATTTAATCCTAGTAACAATTCCCTGTCTTAGGTCAGTTAGGATCACCACTTTATTTTAAGAATGTGAAATGAATAACAGTAGAGAATTATTCATTTCAGCTTTTATTCCTTTAATCACGGTCCCAGTGGGTCAAAAGTTTACGTACACTCAATTAGTATTTGGTAGCATTGCCTTGAAATTGTTAAACTTGTTTCAAACATTTTGGGTAGCTTTCCACAAGCTTCCCACAATAAGTTGGGTGAATTTTGACCCTTTCCTCCTGACAGAGCTGGTGTAACTGAGTCAGGTTTGTAGGCCTCCTTGCTCGCACACGCTTTTTCAGTTCTGCCCACAAATGTTCTATAGGATTGAGGTCAGGGCTTTGTGATGGCCACTCCAATACCTTGACTTTGTTGTCCTTAAGCCATTTTGCCACAACTTTGGAAGTATACTTGGGGTCATTGTCCATTTGGAAGACCCATGTGCGACAAAGCATTAACTTCTTGACTGATGTCTTGAGATGTTGCTTCAATATATCCATATAATTTTCCTACCTCACGATGCCATCTATTTTGTGGAGTGCACCAGTCCCTCCTGCAGAAAAGCACCCCCACAATATGATGCTTCCCCCCCCCCCATGCTTCACGGTTGGGATGGTGTTCAGCTTGCAAGCCTCCCCCTTTTATGTGAATTACTTGTGTCATTCACAAAGTAGATGTCCTAACCGACTTGTCAAAACTATAGTTAAAAAAATAATAATTCTGGATTGGTTAAAAAACTAGTTTTAATGACTCGTACCTAAATGTATGTAAACTTCTAACTTCAACTGTATGTGCTTGTCATTGGTAGTATAGGTGTGCGGTATTATACAAGGGGTGGGCCTAATCCTTAATGCTGATTGGTTAAAACTGCATTCCAACCGGTGTCTATTCCCCAAGTTACCACTGGCTAAATCTACGACATTAAAATGCCTATTTACTCTGTTCCATCTGACTGCACAATCCACTGTTAGCCCAGCCAGGCACTTTATAAACTTGATCTCCACTATAAAAAGCATCTAGACATTATCTCACATTTCTTTTAGACTAACATTTAGTTTTCAACAGCGGCGATTTGTATAAACCTTGCTGTCTATCTCTCCGACATTTGCAACCTTGTTTCAATATTAAAATTCTATCTCCAGCTGTCCCATAGTAATGAATGTGTCGGGACTAGACAGACAGGCAGGCAGTGTTTCTCAGCCAGTCGAAATCATGAATCAGCTGGCATTATTTGTATGGATATACAGTGGGGCAAAAAAGTATTTAGTCAGCCACCAATTGTTCAAGTTCTCCCACTTAAAAAGATGAGAGAGGCCTGTAATTTTCATCATAGGTACACTTCAACTATGACAGACAAAATGATACAAAAAATCCAGAAAATCACATTGCAGGATTTTTTATGAATTTATTTGCAAATTATGGTGGAAAATAAGTATTTGGTCACCTACAAACAAGCACGATTTCTGGCTCACACAGATCTGTAACTTCTACTTTAAGAGGCTCCTCTGTCCTCCACTCGTTACCGGTATTAACGGCACTTGTTTGAACTTGGTATCAGTATAAAAGACACCTGTCCACAACCTCAAACAGTCACACTCCAAACTCCACTATGGCCAAGACCAAAGAGCTGTCAAAGGACACCAGAAACAAAATTGTAGACCTGCACCCGGCTGGGAAGACTGAATCTGCAATAGGTAAGCAGCTTGGTTTGAAGAAATCAACTGTGGGAGCAATTATTAGGAAATGGAAGACATACAAGACCACTGATAATCTCCCTCGATCTGGGGCTCCACGCAAGATCTCACCCCGTGGAGTCAAAATGATCACAAGAATGGTGAGCAAAAATCCCAGAACCTCACGGGGGGACCTAGTGAATGACCTGCAGAGAGCTGGGACCAAAGTAACAAAGCCTACCATCAGTAACACACTACGCCGCCAGGGACTCAAATCCTGCAGTGCCAGACGTGTCCCCCTGCTTAAGCCAGTACATGTCCAGGCCCGTTTGAAGTTTGCTAGAGAGCATTTGGATGATCCAGAAGAAGATTGGGAGAATGTCATATGGTCAGATGAAACCGAAATTAAACTTTTTGGTAAAAACTCAACTCGACGTGTTTGGAGGACAAAGAATGCTGAGTTGCATCCAAAGAACACCATACCTATTGTGAAGCATGGGGGTGGAAACATCATGCTTTGGGGCTGTTTTTCTGCAAAGGGACCAGGACGACTGATCCGTGTAAAGGAAAGAATGAATGGGGCCATGTATTGTGAGATTTTGAGTGAAAACCTCCTTCCATCAGCAAGGGCATTGAAGATGAAACGTGTCTGGGTCTTTCAGCTTGACAATGATCCCAAACACACCGCCCGGGCAATGAAGGAGTGGCTTCGTAAGAAGCATTTCAAGGTCCTGGAGTGGCCTAGCCAGTCTCCAGATCTCAACCTCATAGAAAATCTTTGGATGGAGTTGAAAGTCCATGTTGCCCAGCAACAGTCCCAAAACACCACTGCTCTAGAGGAGATCTTCATGGAGGAATGGGCCAAAATACCAGCAACAGTGTGTGAAAACCTCGTCAAACGTTTTCTGTAAGTCTTCACCTCTGTCATTGCCAACAAAGGGTATATAACAAAGTATTGAGATAAACTTTTGTTATTGACCAAATACTTATTTTCCACCATAATTTGAAAAATTAATTCATTAAAAATCCTACAATGTGATTTTCTGGATTTTTTTTCTCATTTTGTCTGTCATAGTTTAAGTGTACCTATGATGAAAATTACAGGCCTCTCATCTTTTTAAGTGGGAGAACTTGCACAATTGGTGGCTGACTCAATACTTTTTTGCCCCACTGTATACAAAGAAATGTCAATTGAAAAAAGATCAAACGAAACGAAGTGCAGCTAGTTTGCAGTCTTTCCAGCTTCAGTTTGAGGTGATTGTGTTGAGGCTTCAGTTTGAGGTGACAGCTTTGTTGTTGGCTAGCTCCTCTGAACAACAGTGTCCTGATGAGTGAGCACATTTTCTATGCCAGGCGAAATCGCGCCTCAGCTCATTGTTATAGATGTATCCAAATAAATGTCACTAGCAAACAGCTTAAACAAATGCAGATGTGGCTACTTTGCTGTTATTCTGGCTGCACTGTTTGGCATGACAGTAAATTAGCTGTAGTTGGCTAGCTACTGTAGCAAGCAAGGGATAAGAATGTTGCCAGCCAGTATGGCAATGGAACATTTAGAACGAATGACTGGGTCATGTCCATAGATACAGAAAAAAAGACTGAATGACTGGGTCGCGTCTCTGGCAACTGAACCAATAGAACGTTACCAGCCGGCTTGGGTAGCAAACCTAGATTTGTGTCAGGACTATATTATGTGGAAGGATGAAATTGTATGAATAAATTCATCAAAATGTTTTTTATGAAAATATGTCAATCATTATTTCAATATGTTGGTAACCCATGGTATATAAGTGATAATGCCCTCGAAGCCAGTATTCGGCGGATACATTGGCACGGTTTGCCAGCTCTCGTCGAACAACACCCGTGCCAAAATATCCTCCATACACAGGCATCGAGGGCATTATCACTGATGATGAGTTGGTTATTTTAATCAGCTGTGTAGTGCTAGAGCAAAAAACAATATGTGCCCTCGGGGCCCCAGGACTGAGTTTGGGAAACACTGCTATATACTACCCTTTCACTCTTAGGATGTCAACAAACATTCATGGAAAACATTCTTGTTCTTAAATAAACTCATGACTGAAACGTTCAAATGTCATTTAATAAAAGAGAACATATTAGCTCAATATTTCTATTCAGCATGAATGTAAACACATATTTAATTGAACTCTGTGTTGTTCTGTTACAGGTGCGTTTCAAGCTCTAAGTGTTTCTCAACATCAACAACATTTCATAACGCGTGAACTTTTTTTTGTTTCAATCTTTTCACGAACCAGGTTTCCATCCAAACTTATTTTTATGTGAGTAAAGTACGTCAATTAAAAAAATGTCACGACAGGCCTGATGGAAACAACATTTACCTGTAAACTTTTACAATTTCAACAGAACAAAATACGCTAGACAAGGTGGGATCTTTTTGTGTCGGTAAAATTAATTATGTGAGAAATGGCAGTGGAAACACTTTTATGCGCAAATACTGATACAATAATCATTGCATCGAAGTAAACATGGAGTCACGCGATGACATGTCGCGTGGTCTCTCCACTACGACTCGGAAAAGCCTGCAGTTTAGGAGCCTGTAGATTAAATGATTTTTGATTAACTTCACAGTGTGGGGAAAGTGCAAATTGATGAGCTTGATGCTCCTTTCCAATAAATATCGAGGGTCTTATTCTGGTGACATGTTGATCGATGCTTGACTGATGTTTGACAAATTGTCCATAATAATCACACTGTGTAGGCTTTATTTGAACAAACTATCTGTAGAGTTAAATGCGATGGAAACTCATTTAATTCAAATGTATTCAGTAAAAGTTATTTTTACGTGCACTAAGTCATCACGCACAGCCTTTTATCTACAACAAGTCAATTTGATGGAAACGCATCTGGTGAGAAAATGAGCATATTGTTTTTATTCAGATTTTAGAATATTCGTATGAAAATCGGTCACCATTTGGATGTAAACCTAGCTATTGTCTCTTCTTTAATTTGATAAGTATTTTCATGAGAGAATGGACTGAATAAGGCTATAGTGTGAAAATGGTGTAGGACCATGTCTCACTTCTCTGGGCCACGACTATAGCTGGATGCTGTCCTACCACGTGCTTTAGCACCTGCTTGCAGCCTTTGAGTGGGTTGCAACTCTGGGAGTGGTTTTGCACCTCTGTTACTAGTAGTGCTCTTGTTGCTCTTGTAGATGCTGCAGTGTTGTTTGGGCACTTTATGGTTGGAGGACTGTGCTGGAGCTTGGAAGAATGCTCCTGAGTACTCTACCCATGAGGATCTGTGCTGGGGAGAACTCCATACCTGTCACAGGTGTATTTTTCAATGTGAGGTGGTGATCTGTGCCTGTTTTGTTCAGCTTTCTTTAGCTCACGTTTCACTGTTTTGACCATTCTTTCAGCCAGTCCGTTCGATTGTGCGCAGCCAGGACTTGAATGAGTCAGTTTTATACCTGAGGCAGTTGCAAAGCTTCTCATTTCAGTGCTTGCAAATGAAACATGGTCACACACAAGTTCTCTAGCTATTCAATTTCTAGCGAACACTGCTTTCATTTTGCTGATGACTGTTTGTGCTGTTTTGCATGACTGTTCTCATTGTTTTGGGAATATTGGTTCTGTCTTCTGCAAGAATCTCTACTGCCACTGTGTGTCCGATTCAACCAGTATTGTTGCAGTCTTGGGTCAAGCTGCCTCCTGTGTTGTGGCCAACCTTTCCTGTGGACCTCGTGTGGCAGTTGTGTTTTCTTTCTGTGTTGCCTCACTGAGCTGTTTCAGCATGTCTTCACTCAGGGCGTCTGTTGTCTCCAGAGTGTAGATGATTTTCTCATCTGTAGGTTCATCAGTCTGTGTGTTGACTCAAATCTCCACGACCGCTTGTGACAGGTGTTTTCTGTGCTGCCACTAAGCTTCACACAAGTTTGAATGTTTAATCCACACACATCCTCGAGACCCAGGTATCCTTGGTGAGGGAAAGCAATATGCTCTCTGCCTCAGCATTAATTATTTCATCAAAAAGTAGTATCTTCAAGGACACCCTGTCACAGACCACCACAATACAGTTTATTAGATAATACAAATCAGAGTTTTTATACAGAATATGGAACATTGTTTGTTTTGCGGAACATATGTCCTGTCCCTGCTGACATTGTAGACCATTTCTGCCACACTCAACTCCCTGAGATCCACAAGCATGTTAGCGTTGTGAGGAACAGGTTTCAATTGCAAACCTCAGTAGTATATGAATAAGTAACTGTGGTAATTGCGCTCATATTGACTAGGATTCTATTCATTCCTAATTTGATTGTCCGGGTAGAGTCGTGGATCCAGTTCGTTATACAGGTAATTGCCAAAATAATAGAAATGCTTGTGCTTCCACACAGGTGTGGTTCCTAAGTTAAGCAGTTGACATCCCATCATGCTTAGGGTCATGTAAAAAATAAATTAACATGTTTTTTCCCCTGACTTTTCAGGGGGTGATGCAGAACCCTCAGCACCCCTATTTCCCATGGCTATGCACAGGTGTCTTTCAGAGTAAAGTAAAATCCCACTGGGCACTCACTGGTTGAATCAATGTTCTTTCCACTTAATTTCCACAAAATTACGTTGAACCAAAGTGGAATAGACGTTGAATTGAGGTCTGTGTCCAGTGGTGAGACATTTTCATAAATGGAGCCTGGTTTGTTGCCATGGCAAACTGAAATCAAGCTCTAGTGAAATAAATGGCTATAAGGGGAATCTTGAAGGTAATTTCCGCAGCATGCATCAAGTGAGCATTACAGGAGGATGGTCTAATTGAATACTCCGGTTCAAGAATGTCTAGGTACTAACATTGTATTTCATCCACTAATTGTGAACTGCAATATTAGGTTATTTTATTCTGTGCTAGTTTATCTACAGTTTAGAGCCACACACAACACTGCATTTCATTTGACCAAATAGTTGTAGTAGTACTGTAGGGGAGGCCTTGGTTGGTCATCTCACTGGTTGGTTGTCACAGTGCTTATTACACCCAATCTAGAGGGAGCTGTTTAATCATTTTGAAGAGAAAATGTGTGAATTATTTGAAATTGCTCATCCACCAAGCCAGTTCATGTCAGCAGGACAAAACATTTAGGTGAGGGGAGTTTGTGGTTTTCATAGCTGAAGGAAAAAATGTTCCTCATTAGTGTTTGAATTATGGGATTATACATGAGCAATTATCAATGTTGAAAAGCAACCTGGTCTCACATCATTTTGTATTATTCTGTATGTAAATCCACAATCTGAGACACTCCATTTAGTATGATATGTTATGTTTTGTTAGGCATGTATTAATTTGTAGGTGTCCGTCACTCATTTCGTATATGTTATGTTACGAATTACAATTTGTATTATATGTTGCAAATTTGCAAAATGTACAATATGTTCCGAATTATCAAAACGTATGAAATGTTAAGAATTCTGGCTAGGTTGCTAACATTAGCTAGCTGGCTAATGTTATCTAGGTTTGGGGTTAGGAATAAGGTTAGGGTTAAGTTTTGGAGTTAGGTTAAAGCGTTAGTGTTAGGAGAAGGGTTAGCTAAAAGGGTTAAGGTTAGAGTTAGGGGAAGGGTATGCTAACATGCTAAGTAGTTGCAAAGTAGCTAAAAAGTATTAAGTAGTTGAAAAGTTGCTTAAATGCTAAAGTAGTCCTTGATGAGATTCGAACTTGCAACCTTTGGGTTGCTAGATGTCCACGTACTGTATGCCGACCCATCCACCCCGACCTACCACACTACTTTCATTTTTGGCCTTAACTAACCATCTGTCTTATGTAACCATACCAAACGTAACATAACATACTAATTTGAGTATCATGGATTTACTTTTACTATATTATGTCTAGTCTATGAGACCAGGCTGTGAAAAGAAGAAGGTGAAAGCTACATCCCAAACCATTATAACCACATTGTTCGGGGACATTGCTACTGCCAGTATTCACAATAAATCCCAAGCTCTATTGTGCTGTTGTTATAATGACCTCCTGCCCCAATCATCACAAACACCTTTCGACGACATATCAAAATATGTTGGAACTATGTAGTGCGGATAGCGTTTGCACATTGGGAAGACGTTGCCGAGACATCAGAATGGAATGTTGAAGCCTGGCCGGCGTATAAACAATGTAGACCTGTAGAATTTAGAATGTAGGTATCTGTGAGTCTTGCCAATTAGCAAACAATGTCTAAACTGCATCTTCCTGATGCATCATCTGTTGGGCACTATGCTATCTGCGTTTCTTGTCTCTCTCATACACCCATTTTCTATTACACAACCATACAAAGAACGGCTTGGCTATTTCTAAGACTCGTTACATACTATAATGCTTCATTTCCTGTTACGAAAGGAGCTACTAGCAAAGGAGCTACTAGCAAACATTGTGACAACCAACCCCATACTGTGTGACAACCAACCCCGCGATGGGGCTGGTTGTCACAAGTGGACAGAGTGTGTTTGATGGGTTATAACGCCATGTTGAATTACGATAGGATGATGAAAATGGTCCCCATTTTTCAATCCAACAATTTAAAAGATTTTACAGAGTTACAGTTCATATAAGGAAATCAGTCAATTGAAATAAATTCATTAGACGGTAATCTATGGATTTCACGACTGGAAATACAGATATGCATCTGTTGGTCAAAGATAGCTTTTTAAAAAAGGGAGGGGCGTGGATCAGAAAACCAGGCAGTATCTGGTGTGACCAGCATTTGCCTCATGCAGTGCGGTACATGTCCTTCGCATAGAGTTGATCAGGCTGTTGATTGCGGCCTGTGGAATGTTGTCCCACTCCTCTTCGGTGGCTGTGCGAAGTTGCTGGATATTGGCGGGAACTGGAACACGCTGTCGTACATGTCGATCCAGAGCATCCCAAATAAGTGATATATGTCTGGTGAGTATGCATGCCATGGAAGAACTTGGACATTTTCAGCTTCCAGGAATTGTGTACAGATCCTTACGACATGGGGTCATGCTAAAATATGAGGTGAAGGCTGCGGATCAATGGGCCTCAGGATCTCGTCATTGTGTAATTGTGTTCGTTGTCCATTAACTTATGCCTGCCCATACCATAACCCCACAGCTACCATGGGGCAGGTACTCTGTTCACAATATGCCATCCATCTGCCTTCTGCCCAGCACAGTTGACACCGGTATTCATCCTTGAAGGGCACACATCTCCAGTGTGCCAGTGGCCATCGAAGGTGAGCATTTTCCCACTGCAGTCGGTTACAACGTCAAGACCGTGGTGAGGACGATGAGCATGCAGATGAGCTTCCCTGAGACTGTTTCTGACAGTTTGTGCATACATTCTATAGTCGTGCAAACCCACAGTTTCATCCAGTCCGGGTTGCTGGTCTCAGACAATCCCACAGGTAAAGAAGCCAGATGTGGAGTTCCTGGGCTGGCGTGGTTACACATGGTCTGCGCTTGTGAAGCCGGTTGGACGTGCTGCCAAATTCTCTAAACCAACGTTGGATGCAGCTTATGATAGAAAAATTAACATGAATTTATCTGGCAACAGCTCTGGTGGACATTCATGCAGTCAGCATGCCAATTACATGCTCCCAGAAAACTTGAGACATCTGTGGCATTTTGCTGTGTGACACAACTGCACATTTTAGGGTGTTATTTTAATATCCCCAGCACAAGGTGCACCTGTGTAATGATCATTCTGTTAAATCAGCTTCTTGATATGCCACACCTGTCAGGTGGATGGATTTTCTTGGCAAATGAGAAATGCTTACTAACAGGGATGTAAACAAACGTTTGCACAAAATTTGAGAGAAATGCGCTCGTGCGCATGGAAAAAATTCTGGGATCTTTTATTTCAGCTCATAAAACACGGGACCAACACTTTGCATGTTGCGTTTATATTTTTGTTCAGTATAACAACAACCACATGATCTCATTTATGTACTGTAGTACTAAAGGCCACAAACAGTCCTCAGACTTCCACTCTGACAATCCCATAAGCCCAGTTAGCCTACCCTCTCCCGTGCTTGAATGGTGGTAAAGCCCTAGAAGCCTGTTCAATGCAGCATTGAGCCTGTTGTGTCTGAGACAGTGGCAGAGCTGTCTCTGCAGCTCCATGGCTGATGCATGTAGGTAAAGACAGGATGTCCTCCTGACAAAGCCTCCTGTCATCCGTCATCTGTACTGACGGACAGTACACTTGGACCAGAGTGTGTCTCCAATTACCATCTCGCTCTCTCACACGCGCGCACATACTGTGCCTGGAGAAGAAGCAGACCTCATTCATGGTCCTTTGTCATCCCACTCCTCCTCTCACATCAGAAACAAAGAACTTCTGCCTCGGTTTCTGTCTCCCTCTCCCTCGTGCAGGGAGGATAGTTGTGAGTCTGGCTGTGTGGAGTGTTGACGGGCGAGCATGCCTGGCTGCCTGTGCCTGCGTGGGCTGGCTGTTCCAGGAGGTTCTGGTGATTTTTTTTCTTCTTCTAGATGACACCTCTTCCCCCTGTGCATCAAAGGCCCTAAGCCTAATGGGGAAAGTGAGGGTCTACAGTGTGCAGTGAACAGTCACAGTAGGGGAGAGTTGAGTAAGTTGAGCAATTTTTTACATTCAGCACTCTGTCAAGGGAAATATACTATTTTTTCTAACAAAGATAACTACACATATTTTGTGATGTTGTGTATAATCAGAATTCATGTAAACGTTAGTTTTGAAAACATAGCTTGGCACAACTTGGTATGGGTATGTTGAACCACGCCACAGGGTAAGTTAAACCACATACACATTTCTGAACTGAATGAAATATTACCACCACCTTTTTAAAACCATGTCTATCTTTATTTCCCAAACACAATTCAAAACAATCACAATTGCTTTTTTGTCTTTTAGTCATTTTAATTATCTCACAAAAAACACTTCATACTTTTTTAAAACACTTAACTAGGCCCGGTTACCTAATATCCCAGCGAAAATGCCTTGCATTACGCCTGAGAAGAAAACACTTAACTTAGCTCAACTTACCCCAAGACAAACATTTTGACCATATTACCCCACACAGCTACAAGGATGCAGTTTCATACTAGGTTTAGGAGCTCATTTTGAAGTTTATAGAGACTCCAAATGATGTGTGGAACAATCTTAAAATAGTCTACTTTGTTTTACATACAAGCATCATAAACCCTCTAACACAATAATTGAATTTCGACTTGGTGGAAATCTGTTTTTTGGACCTAACTTGCGTACCACTTTTTCCATGCGGTTTCTTCTTTCACAAACATGAAATGATGACCTCTTCCTAGATATTTGGTCAAATTATTCGTTTTGTGTATGGTTTCCTAGAAACAAGAGGGGCTCAACCTACCCCTTTGGCTCAACTTACCCCACTCTCCCCTAAAGACATAGAGCATCATAGTGGTGCTCATGCTAAGGTTGTTTAAAAAAAGACACCTACGTACATTGCCTGTTTTGCTCAGAATCAATATGGACTAAGACTTCTGCAATGCTTGAGGCTAAGTACTGCAAATCACATGAAAGATATATACTTGCAGTGCAATGTCCGCTTTGATTTCCATAAGACATTATTTTTCTGTCTATGTTATCAACTGATCCTGGAATAGGCCTGTTGAATATGTCCACCTTTTTAGGAATACTGTTGATACTATCAGCAGCAAAGACTTGACAGAGATTTGTAACAGAGAAAGCCTCAATCCAGAAAACAATTGTGCAAGGCAGTTATGCACAAAATGATGAGCCTGAGAGAGAGACCTGGTATTTGAATTGAACAATCCTCTGAACACAGTCACACATGAGCTGCCTCTGTCCATCAGCTTTTTCAAATGAGTCGTCCCCCAAAGGCCGGCCTTGCCAAGCTGGGAGGAAGAGATAGAGCTGCGAGCTGCTTCTCACACAAATCCATGGGCTTCCTATCATCTGTGGTGCGCAACAGTCTACAGCACCACAGTTTACATCTCAATCTGCCCGGCTGATCAGAGTAATCACAATTGGAAGTCACCCCAAACAACTGACAGACAGATCCACACTGTTTGATACTTGGTTGGTGGGAATGTCTTTCCCAAGGACTTGTTGACAGTGTTTGGTGAATGATAACATAATGGCCACACCATGAGTGTAGAATGATAATAAATGTTGGAAATGTGCAGATTATTTTAATAATAATAATTCATATTTCTATAGCGCTTTTTTATTTGAATCTCAAAGCGATTAGCATATTTAGTTTATTAATTCAACCATTTTAAAAACAAGCACACATAATACTTGAAAAAAAAACAGAAAAGTAATTGAGTATAACATACAATATAGTCTGGGACTTACAGTATTTACATTGTGATCCTCTTGATAGTTCAGAAGGGTATGTGTATTGTCAGTGTATATTCAAACTGTTGTAGTTAAGAACCGGAGGACTCGTTGACTAGGTAGGTGTGTAGATGAGTAGTGAATGAACCTTGACCTATGTACAAAACAATGAAGTTTATTAGCAGACCTCAAACTACATGTTCATTCATCTGAAAGCTTCAAGACCGGAACTTCTTTCCAACTGCATGACAACCCTGTATTACTACGCACTTGTCATTGGTAGTATGAGTGTGCCGTACTGTATACCAGGGTTTCCAAAACTCTGTCCTGGTGCCCCACCCTGAGTGCACATTTTGGTTTTTGCCATTGCACTACACAGCTGATTCAAATCATCAAAGCATGATGATGAGTTTTTGTTAATTGAATCAGCTGTGTAGTGCACCCATGGGGGACCCAGGACCGAGTTTGGGAAACCTTGCTATATACTACATCCCCCATTTTCACTCTTAGGATATCAACAAACATTCATGGAAAACATTCTTGTTCTTAAATAAACTCATGACTGAAATTGTCAAGTATAATTTAATAGAAGAGGACATATTAACTCAATGTTTCTATTCAGCATGAACATAAACACACATTTCATTTAACTCTGTGTTCTTCTGTGACAGGTAAGTTTCACCTGGTAACTTTTTCTCAATGTCAACAACAATTCCTAACACTTGTGATAATGAACCTTCTCTTTTCACATTCAGTTTAAATCTTTTCACTAACCAGTTTCCATCCAATCTTTTTACGTGAGTAAATTACGTGTCGGATAAAAAATGTCACGACAGGCCTGATGGAAACATAAAATTTGTTGGTAAACCTCACAATTGTCAACAAAACAAAATACGCTAGACAAGGTGGGATCTTTTTGTGTCGGTAAAATTAATATTGTGAGACATGGCGGTGGAAACACTTTTATGCGCAAATACTGATACAATAACCATCGTATCGAAGTAAACATGGAGTCACGAGATGACATGGTGCGTGGTCTCTCCACTACGACTCGGGAAAGCATGCAGTTTATTAGGCTGTAGATTCAACGATTTGTGCTGAACTTCAGAGGGTGGTGAAAGTGCAAGTTGATGAGCTTGATGCTCCTTTCCAATAAATATCGAGGGTCTTATTCTGGTGACATGATGATCGATGCATGACTGCCATTTGACAAGTAAAAATAATCTCACTCTTTTGTCCATAATAATCTCATCAAGTAGGCTATACTCACACAGTATCTGTGCGCTGTTGGCCAATACCAGAGTGGGCACATTCACTATCTAACGCAACTTTTTTTGTTGTGACAAACCATCAGTGGAGTTGAAAATACGATGGAAACGCATTACATTGTTTATGTGCACTACATCATCACGCACAGCTTTTTATCCGGGACAAGTCAATTTGATAAACACATTTCTGGTGGGGGAAATGCGCATGTTGTCACCAATTGGATGGAAACCTAGCTTTTGTCTCTTCTCTCTTTTGATGGTGTCTTTTCAAAGTCTTTTTTTTTCATGAGAGAATGGACTGAATAAGGCTATAGGGTCACAGGTCACTATCACTTTACCCTTTGGTCGAGCTCAACCTTTACCGTCGGGTTACAAGGAAGTCTATATACCTTACTGCTTACTGGTGGCTTGATTTCTATGCCGCTTCTGGTGTGTGTGTTGTAATTGTGATGGGTGAGAGCTCTGTGTTCACATGCTTGTCTTCTGGAACTGTGGTGGGTGTGATGTGTGGCTCTTCTCCAGGTAAGCCACTACTCCAGGTAAGCCATCCTCGTGGTGCCTCCACGCACTGAGGCACATGGTTGCTACCATTGAGTGGTTTTGCACCTCTGGTTCTAGTAGTGCTCTTGTCGCTTTTGTAGATGCTGCAGCGTTGTGTGGGCACTTTGTGTTATCGCAGGTTGGAGTAGTGTTGCCATAGAACAGTTCGGTAGAGGTCGCGGGTATCCTGGCAAACCCGCAGTTTCCCGCTCTTCTTCTCTGTGACTACCCGACTGCTGACCCATGCAGTGGGCTCTGTCAAACGTTCGACAACATCAGCCTCCAGTAGCTGATTCAGTGGGCTTTTCAGTCTGTCTATTACTGCCATTGTAATCTTTCTGAAGCCATGTACGATAGGTGGGACGTCTGGGTTCACATGGATGTGAAAATGATGAGCCTCGGAGAGAGAGACCTGGAATGGTAATTGAACAGTCCTCCTGAACACAGTCACACATGAGCTCCCACACGTCAGATTTTTCAAATGAGTCTTCCCCCAAAGGTCAGCCTTGCCAAGCTGGGAGGGAGAGATAGAGCTGTGAGCTGCTTCTCATACAAATTCCTGGACATCCTATCATCTGTGGTGCTCAACAGTCTACAGCAGCACAGTTTACATCTCAATCTGTCTGGCTGATCAGAGTAATCACAATTTGGAAATCTGTTGGCACAATGCAGACAAGTGACAGACAGATCCACACTGTTTGATACATGGTGGTTGGAATGCTTTTCCTCGGGACTTGTCGACAGCGTTTGGTGTATGATAACATAGTGGCTGCGCCATGAGTGTAGAATGATAAGACCTTTTTGAATTGGGCTGCTACTGGTTGAGATTGGAATGTGTACCCTCTGTATATATTCTAACACATTGCTATATTACATTTATTGTAGGACTAACTGATTTAATTCAGTTCATTTAATTGAATCCCCATGGCTGCAAAGGCTATTTACTTTTATAAATATGGATGTTTTCCTTTTTAAGCATGCAGTAGCCAGATTAGGTGTGGGGAAACCACCCTTTTCGGTTGAATGCATTCGGATGTGCAGCTGACTTGGTATCCCCTTTCCCCTTTCCTTTCTACAGTGACCCAACACCCTCAGTGACCTAAATATATACACGAGACAAACATAGATATGGACATGTTCATGAAACCCAGACTCCAAACTTCCCTGCACGTTTAATCCTGCCTTCAAACGCAGCACACGTCTATATGCGTCGGCATTGATCTGTCAGCAAGACATGGCACGTAAACATTGTCTTTGACCTCCCCTGGAAGACGCAATAGAGTGCAAGAATGGAGAGCAATCTGTGTCGTTTGCTATGAGCTGTGGGATACAAAAGATCCGTGTCTTTTTGAGGTATGTTTAAAGAGGGAAAACAGGGGTTCTGAGGAAAGTCAGGCAGAAGGCAGACATATGATCCAGAGGGAGGCTCCTCCTGAAGAGAGCTTCTTTCAATTCTGTTTTTCTTCCCTCTTGACTGTTTAGCATTGCTGATCTTCCTCGGCTTCAAAGACTCCAGGCAGGCAGCGCACAAAGCTTTACGAGTGAGATTTGAGTTGCGGGTGCTGTATTGGTTGTTAGAGGTTTGGCTCTGTCTGCCTCCCCATTCTCTACCTAATCCCCCAGAGAGCCTGTTCGGAAGCGCTGTAAGGGGTGTATTTTATTTGCAAACAAATGTGAAAACAGGGCTGGTTAGCAGCTAGGAATATATACTCCCAGCTTTAGTTTCTTGCTTTTATACAAAAACACGAGGTAAGCATATTTTATGTGTGATGTCTAGGGCTGTGACAAGTCTTGTAATTTGAGGTTGCCGGTAATTGGCAAGGTACACGGTCACCAACATAACCGTTCGGTTATAGTGCAACTTCACTATAACCATTACACTTTATCAGTAGAATTTCATTATTATTATTCCAAGTTATTACCTCTTAATATTAGTCGAGTATACCAATGAAGAAATGTCAAATTGGAGAGGAATTCCGAAAAAATACAGCAAGTACCATGCATTTTGTCTCTCCACTTTTCAGAACAATTTGTATAACGTCACCAACACTGCGGTCATTCTCAGGGGTGGAAAAAGTACCCAATTGTCATACTTGAGTAAAAGTAAAGAAATGTTAATAGAAAATGACTCAAGTAAAACTGAAAGTCACCCAGTAAATACTAATTCAGTAAAAGTCAAAGTATTTTGTTTTAAATATACTTAAGTATCAAAAGTACACGTAAAAGTATATCAAGTCTTTTTTTTTAAATCTACGGATAGCCAGGGGCACACTCCAACACTCAGACATCATTTAAAAGCTAAGCATGTGTCTTTAGTGAGTCTGTCAGATCAGAGGCAGTAGGGATGACCAGGTGAATTAGACCATTTTCCTGTCCTACTTTTGAGAGTCAGGGAAAGTGCATGGAGTAAAAAGTACATTATTTTCTTTAGGAATGTAGTAAAAGTACAGATACCCCCAAAAATGACTTAAGTAGTACTTTAAAGTATTTTACACCACTGGGCAATATGATGAGTTCAAAGTTGCTAGAGAGGACGCAGTAATGAGAGAAAAATGATATACTACTGGAAAAATGATATGCTACTGAAAATATTAGGATATCGACTATGCATCCTATAGGATGAATCATTAAATGAGCTTTGCTACGTTTCATTCAGTTACACCCCATTTAATAAGAGTGGAAACGCAAAACTAGCATGAGTCGTCATTCCTCGCACGTATGCTGGCCCCCGTTTAAAAAAATAATAATCTGATTAAAGAGATGAAGTCCAGACAGGCTAAGCATATTTTAGGAAACATTTTGAATGGACATAGAGAATTAGTGAACTCAAACATGCACACCCACCCACCTAAAAGGATCCATCACTTAAATCTCACTGACACAAATCACGTTTGTCCTTTCTCTCTGTCTTCTTCAATGTTCCCTTCTTGCGCAATTCATGCATCTCCATTGGCAACTCCACTGGCCTATCGCAATCAATCAATCCAATGTATTCATAAAGCCCTTTTTTTACATCAGCCGACGTCACAAAGTGCTGTACAGAAACCAAGCCTAAACCCCAAACAGCAAGCAATGCTATCTCTTCCCCCTCTTTCTCGTTATTGAGCGAGCAGGGGAGAACCGGAATGAAAGTAACACTTTGTTTTTTTCCCTAATTACTCTGAGATCGATAGAGCTAGACACCATATTTTATGACAAACAACATGTATACAGTATGTCCTCTACCATTAGCAACTGTAATTTAATTTGTAGGGTAATTGAGTTGAAAATGAAATAGACTGAGAACAGAACTACTACAATTTACTTTTGTACCTGCCGGCGGGAGTAACACAGCCTTGGGACGGAAGTAACAACTGGTTAGAAGTGCACAATATCGGTCTTATCTCCACGTTTCCGGTTTGTAATGCTCGTTACTTTCAACAAATGTACTATCAGCCATAATTTCATGTTTGTGTCGATTTGAATAATTCATGCTATAGGTTAGACATTTATGAAAATTAACCATATTCAACATCGCAATGTTGCGCAACCACAATATTTTGCCTTACAGTATTAACCGGACTAAAATGGATCACGTAATAGCTATATTAACCATAATTTTCTAATTTTACTTTAATAGGAATGTATTACATGTTTTTCACAATTTTCAATGGACTTCATTCTTAGCCCAATAACTTTATTCTCTTCAGAAACGCACACTCATCATGCATCATGGCTTAACATAAGGTAATTGATTGTGAGCTTGTGGCGGCTAAGGTTAGGTGAAGTTTGTAGTGGCTGAATAAAGAAAGCTGAACCATAGACTACTTTCAGGGTGAGGAACCATCTAACATCAAGTTGTAAAATAGTGAACTACTCCTTTAAACATTTATTTGATTTGATTCCAGGTCATTAGTTTACATTGTGTTACTTTCATCTCTTCCATCTTTCCTGTATCTTCTCCCAGGCTAACCCCCAAGACTAGCTAGCATGATATGTGAAACCTATGCTGTCAATTAGTCACTAGATGGGTTAACAAAATGACATACTGTATGTTTCAAACCTTAAACAACTAAACACAACTGTGGGTCTGTTTTTTTTACTTACATTTGCTCAAAACCAATTTTTGTTGACAACTCAGAGAAACATGGTCAGACTGGGCGTTTTTTTTTAAAGGAGGTCTTCCTTCGCTACGCCATTCTAGCTTCTGTGTTAACTGAGAAAATGGGTGTGTTACTTTCGCCCTTTGTTACCTTCGTCCCGGGCTCTCCCCTATAGACAATGAACAGCAATATAGTTTGAAGCTTATTTCAAGCAATTAAACAAATTATAATAGGCCTAGGCCTATTCGTGGAGAGAAGCATCGATTCTCTTGCTTGGTAAATAGTTTTAAAATAGGCTACAGTCTTGGCAATGAACTGGCGAGAAAGTTTGAATGGCGAGAGTGTGATGTGATCACATTGTCTAAATTGATACCTTGCTGCACTGATGCATTGCAAATGTTTAAAAAAACAGGCAGTGAGAAATGTGTTAATTCACACAATGAACCCACAGACCTGTCAGTGGCAGTGTCCCAGAGAACAATTTCTATTGGTCAACAGCTTCTTTTCGCAAGCGAAAAGATGCAAAAATCAAACCTGTTCCGAATAAATAATTGACGGATTGTGGAAGGACGATATTTCGGATTTAGTGTGAACGGGGTCATGAACAAGACATGCTCATATTTATTTTTTTCTTCGTAATTATTCGGCCGAAAGTAATGGACTTGGTGATGATGGGTTCTGACTTCTAATCTTGAAATATTTTTAATCATCAGGTATCCTACGGCAAGGAGAAGGGCCACAGTCTGGTTGTTACACCATAAGTTAATGGTTATCTGCAGGAGGAATGTATATGGTGGAGTCAATTAAGGTTGGATATGAGCCAGGGCCTTGGAATGTTACTGTGTGAGGGAAAGGCAATCACATGGTTGTGGTCACTGATAAGGGTGGAGAGCTGTGGATTAGTGAGGAATGGGGACCGAGGTTAGGTCAGGTCACAGTAAGGGAGAAGGAACAGTTTATTACCCGCATCACTTAACTTCCTGCCTAGCAATAAAGATGTAATGTTTAGAGGGAAGGAGGAGACTTCACCTAAATTGGGGTATATATACTTGTGCTGGTGGGAACATGTCTTTGTCTGTTCAGCTGTCTGACCCATTGGGTGACTTAACTTGGTTTGAGCTTTAATAATCATCTGTGAGTTTTTGCTCGGTTCATTTATAACCTAACAGTGAGAAAGGGACTTTACTGAAAATAGGCCTTTTACAAGATGAAATCATAACCGATGTGTTTATTTCTTTAGGAAACGTTCTAAATGGACATAAAGACCTATAGAGAGAATCAGCGAACTCACACATGCACATCCCCGTAAAAGGACCCGTCAATCAAAGCCACCAGTGTATATCAGAGACACGCAAATATTTTTGCATTCCTTGAAACGTATTCAAAAACCTAGGCTTACCAAAAGTAGGCTATAAGATAATGAATTAACAAGGAAAGCATGAAGGGGAGAGAGACAGCTATGCGATTGTAGCATAGCTGAAGATGAAATTGACAGTCATTGAAATTGAAACAATAACACACAACATGTCTATACTGTCGTGGCCCAAAGTTTTGAGAATTACACAAATATTAATTTTCACAAAGTCTGCTGCCTCAGGTTGAATGATGGCAATTTGCATATACTCCAGAATGGTATGAAGAGTGATCAGATGAATTGCAATTAATTGCAAAGTCCCTCTTCGCCATGCAAATGAACTGAATCCCCCCAAAAACATTTCCACTGCATTTCAGCCCTGCCACAAAAGGACCAGCTGACAGTGATTCTCTCGTTAACACAGGTGTGAGTGTTGACGAGGACAAGGCTGGAGATCACTCTGTCATGCTGATTGAGTTCGAATAACAGACTGGAAGCTTCAAAAGGAGGGTGGTGCTTGGAATCATTGTTCTTCCTCTGTCAACCATGGTTACCTGCAAGGAAACACATGCCGTCATCATTGCTTTGCACAAAAAAAGAACTTCAAGGAGAGTGGTTCAATTGTTGTGAAGAAGGCTTCAGGGCACCCAAGAAAGTCCAGCAAGTGCCAGGACCATCTCCTAAAGTTGATTCAGCTGCGGGATTGGGGTACCACCAGTACAGAGCTTGCTCAGGAATGACAGCAGGCATATGTGAGTGCATCTGCACGCACAGTGAGGCGAAGACTTTTAGAGGATGGCCTGGTGTCAAGAAGGGCAGCAAAGAAGCCCTTTCTCTCCATGAAAAACATCAGGGACAGACTGATATTCTGCAAAAGGCACAGGGATTGGACTGCTGAGGACTAGGGTAAAGTAATTTTCTCTGATGAATCCCCTTTCCGATTGTTTGGTGCATCTGGAAAAAAGCTTGTCCGGAGAAGACAAGGTGAGTGCTACCATCAGTCCTGTGTCATGCTAACAGTAAAGCATCCTGAGACCATTCATGCTTCTCAGCCAAGGGAGTGGGCTCACTCACAATTTTTCCTAAGAACACAGCCATTAATAAAGAATTTTACCAACACATCCTCCGAGATAAACTTTTCCCAACCATCCAGGAACAGTTGGTGACGAACAATGCCTTTTCCAGCATGATGGAGTACCTTGACATAAGACATAAGTGATAACTAAGTGGCTCGGGGAACAAAACATTGATATTTTGGGTCCATGGCCAGGAAACTCCCCAGACCTTAATCCCATTGAGAACTTGTGGTCAATCCTCAAGAAGCGGGTGGACAAACAAAAACCCACAAATTCTGACAAACTCCAAGCATTGATTATGCAAGAATGGGCTGCTATCAGTCAGGATGTGGCCCAGAAGTTAATTGACAGCATGCCAGGGCGGATTGCAGAGGTCTTGAAAAAGAAGGGTCAACACTGCAAATATTGACTCTTTTCATCAACTTCATGTAATTGTCAATAAATGCCTGTGACACTCATGGAATGCTTGTAATTATACTTCAGTATTCCATAATAACATCTGACAAAAATATCTAAAGACACTGAGGTGGCAGACTTTGAAAATTAATATTTGTGTCATTCTCAAAACCTTTGGCCACGACTATATTCTATAAATTAAGAAAATATTCTGTATCAAATTATACCATGCCAGGTTGGATAGGATTGGCGTATTGTCCATTCAACACAACGTTAACGCATTATAGGCCTCAGAGCCAGAACAACCTTGTTGACTGCTGTTGAATCATTTATGAATAGTCAGACACATCAAACCTTTTTTTTAAATAACGATATATTGATTTAATAGCAAGCAATCAAAACGTGCATTGTATAAAAGAAAGTCCAAACATCCCCCCCAAAAAATGTTCTACTGAAATGACATAGCCTATAGGCTAGCGCTTCTACACCCCGCGCATCTATCAGATTAGCTGTTTGAGTGTCAAATGACAGTTGGAAAGAGGAGGAGATGTAGACAGAATTTAGCAAAGCAATTGCTCATAATCATTAATAAATACACCCGCTATTAGGTATGTAAAGTTTATCTACATAAAAAATAAGGGACATTTAAAAAAAGTGACTGTTGGACTATTTTAAAGGGTTTTGACGTATGTTTTATATTCATGCTGTCTTCATCCGTAACCGTCAGTTACACGGTTATTCAATTGCATCATAGCCCTAGTGATGTCACTTATCTTCTCTTCCATGGCAATTAGGATACAGCTGCATCACATCTGTTGCAGCGAAACGTTTCTCTCCTTTTGGGACATACCTCACAAAACCTACTCCAAGTTATGCATGGAATGTGAGTGGAATTTATCTGAATACAATTTGAACCCATAAGTATATGCAAAAGACCCATCTTGCAGCAAGATTTGATTATTTTTAGGGTATGCCGTTAAGGCGGGGAGCAAGAATAGCGCTGTCATCATCACTCCTTGGTTGTCCTCACCCCCATCTCTCTCTTGCTGCACTGGGACACAAATGTCAGACAGTACATCGGCCATTACATTACAGACATGGGGAGACGTGTCTGGCTGCCCTGTAGGTCAAAGGAAAAGACCACCAGTGTGAGAGATGCATGCATCCCAAATGGTACGGTATACCCTACATAGTGCACTACTTTTGGTCAAAAGGGTGCCATTAGGGTGCCATTTGGGACGCAAGCCAGAGAGTTTGCACGCTCTAGCGAGTACATCAGTAGAGTTCAGTGCCAGGGTTCTCTTGGTCATCAAAACAAAACTGCATTATGTTTAGAAAATGTTCAAGTCATACACCATAACTACAGATGAGATAGATACAGTACACTTCAGAAAGGGAACAGTTCATATATTAGCTTTGAGTGTCAGGTGTGCCGGATTTCTTTAATGTTTATATCCTCTAGGGAAATTAGCTTTTACAGACAAAACATGAAAGTATGTCAGGAAAGGAAAAGCAAGGGAGTGTGGGCATACAGTAGCAAGGGATTGATTTAAAAATGAATGACGGACTTAGTGAGTTCTGACTTCTAATCTTGAAATGTTGTTAATCATCAGGTATCCTATGGCAAGGAGAAGGGCCACAGTCTGGTTGTTACACCAGAAGTTAATGGTTATCTGTAGGAGGAATGTCCTTATTGATAAATATGTATGTGTTGTGTATTTCTCGACTCGATGCAGAGAGCAAAATGTGCATATTTTTATGTTTATTGTAAAAACGTCATCCAGTAGGCCAAATTAAATATTTAGCTAAAGGCTATAATTACCCTTTATACCCTTATCTGAAAGTATTTGAGTAGGCTACAGAACATTGTGCTTGTAATAATTTCCTTGATTTGATCTATTAACATTATTGTAAAACGTTTCCACCACTGCAGTATTCCACCTTTTTATACAAGCAAACAAAGGAATAAAACCAAAAGTAATGAAACCAGAGGAAATAGTTATTTACACTTCATTTTAAGATCAACTCAGTGTATCTTGCAGTGGTGAAAGACCTGTATAGAGTATTTTATTTATAGGACTATCCTCCCAGTCACCTTGTCCTTCCAGTGACTGGGTGTGAAGACTGAGGCCTCAACGCTTTGGGATTTGGCACAGATTCCAGTGTGTCCGTGAGTTTGTGTGCACGCAGCTGTCCTTGGTGTCATGCAGATTAACAGAGTCCTCCTACAGTGGAGCTACCTTCAGCCCTCACATCTGACTGTGTGTGTACGTAGTACCTAGACACTGCACTAGCCAACTACACTACGACCGCACACTACGTAGCAATCAGCCTCTCGTAGACAGTACTTAGACACTGCACGATCGCAGGAATGAAGCATGTACGTGTTGAGTAACCCGAGGCTCTAGAGAGAGTCGTTTGGTACTATACTGCGGCATGTTTATTTATGACTGCTACTGTCTTTGTGTGGTGTCAATCGCAGTCATACAGTCAGATGTGTGTAATACTGGTTCATCGAAGACACCTTGTCATTTAGTTTTCCATTTCTAATAGCATAGTGTATGTAATGGCATCTCACCTCGTTGTGATGCACCACATCGTGGTACCTACTGTATCTGCCTCTCGTCTGCCTGCCCTGTAGGGCTCAAGGAACTGAGCAGTAATACCAGCAACACTCTCACTTCTAGACCCAGAATCAAAGCAGTTCTATTGCAGCAGCAATTGCTGTACAGACGCTGTGAGGAGGCTAGTAAAATAGCTCAATGTGCCAACCAGTCTGGGAGAGTGGCCACGGCTGGACACGGGCAGTGAAATCCCTCTCTGAGGTGCCAGCTGTGGGCACTCCGTATTATGCTGAAGTGGTGTTGACGGGGATGCTAATTCCTAACACGAGGGCCAGTTGTAGACCACCAGATGGTGGTATCGCTGAAACCCTGGAATTGAAATGGGCAACTAATTCCTTGCTCAGACATTATCTGCAGTGTGCAGGATCGTCACTCACTTCACATAAACCAGACAAGGGAAAGAGGTGACATTCAGGTCACAGCCATAACAGCAGTGACGATATAGTAATTTCAGTTGATGTAGGTGATGGCAGGGCTATTTAATTAACACGGGCGACATTCTGCGTGATTCTCCAATGATTAAACTGTGGTACTAAAAGCCCTTGGGGAAGGTTACATTCGCAATGTAATTGTGGAATGTCAGGAAAACATTAGCATTCAATATAGAACAACAGTGTTTTTGTAGATCAACATTAAACAAACAAATGGGTTTTTATTAGCTAGAATATGATTATGTTTCGCAGCCTAAAACATGATCATTACAGAGGAAAATGCTGCTTCACGCACATTTTCATGCATTTCTAATTTGGTCTGCATCTAACTGTAAGCCAACTGTACAATTTATGATAATAAAAAGACATTCATAAAATATAATCAACTAGCTTTTGCAGTTACCTGTATACTACCTGAGTTACTGCCCACTCCTTCTTTCAGACAGAGTAGGAAAAGCTAGCAAATCAAGTAAAAAACGATTTTAGTAAAAAAAAATCCCAGTGTGTTCAGTTAAGTCGTATACAGATTTAGACACTCTATTTGATGACTAACAGGATGACTTGTAATACAGACAAAAATACATTACAAAAGGAGCAGAAATAATGTGCTTCTCTCGGGCAAAGGAGATTGCGCCAAAAATACATGAGACCAAGCTATTTGGTGATTTTAATTTGTCTTAACACTGTCTGAACTCTTAACCCTGTCAGCAGAACCAAACCAAGTGTCTGTTTATAGAAATATAGCTTGAAGACATGTTTCACTCGTCTCTCTTGAAAAGGTACAGGATGTGTAGGTCTGTTAGTCATCCCAAAATGCTTTGCACAGAGCAGTCCTGGACTTTTCTGTCACATAGAACATGTCCCTCGCACATTTCCCCTCGAGCTCCTCTAGAAAGATGTACATCTCTTTTGAAGATTTACATAGTCAACAGAAAGGAAAATGTACAGGAAAATACGTAAAGACATTCCTGTATGTAAAAGACAATGAATAGGCTGGACGCTACAGTTTCCCTTGAGACCCTTGCCTTGAGATAGTTTTCATGTGTAAAATATTATGCATTGTGTACTTATCTGTCCTCACTGGTAGCTTAATCTAAACGTACACTTACATAATCACCCGTCACCTACAGTATGTACCTGAGGTTCTGATCTACTGTATACTAAAGCTGTCGGGTCGAGATAAACTAACTCATTGTAGCATATACCGGCGGGCAGCATGGACGACATCATGGCACTTCTCCCATGGAAAGATGCTGCCTCTGAAACAGTTCATTATTCCTCCTGTTCACTGTGACTGGGTCTTTCTTTGTCCTGGCACACTTGGCATGTGTTCAGTGATATGTAAAGGCTCTAAGTGTCTGATGGAAGTCACTTCTTATCTCCAGTGAGGGGCTGGGTCCACCTGATGAGCTCTGCTGGTGGGGAACGGTGGACTGGCTCTGAGGCTGCTGCTGCTGCCTCCTCTCCACCGCTCTGCATGACTTACCCCTCTGTTACGGATCAGGGAAGACAAAACTTGAAGCAGAACAAAAAGAGCTGCTATGAAAATAACACAAGGCTTAATCAATTCACTGAAAGTTGGCAGAATGTATTTACATTGCCTGTTTATTTCACTCACTGAGATTGGCTAGGAATACACCAACACCTCGGCACCTACCTGCCCTTTAAGAGTAGTCGGACTTGTTGATTGGACATTTACTCAAGCCACGAAGAGAGACCTGTATGAAATGAATTTAGGCTGTTTCAATGATCATGAATCCTCGGAGGGTGTTGTGTTTCTGAAGGATCTGCTTGCGTTTCAGGCTTCCGTGTAGAGTGGTGGCGGAAGGAATGCGGCAGACGTGGTTCTTTAGGGCAGGTGTGGGTTACACGTGGGGTAGACAGCACTGCAGTGATGCATGTCTGCCACGTCTGGCCTCCGCACATCCCCAGCTTTCAGGGATACCAGAGTCAGCCTGGCGCCGCTACTCTCCAGCTGGGCAAAAGAGGACCAGGGAGAGGAGCGAGAGGAGCGAGAGCTCTCCGAGCCTCGGGTGTCTCCTGCTTTTAGCATTTAAAAATCACCACTGACCCCATTCAAAACCCCTGGACGACACATCACATGGGACTGCTTTCTCTCTGATAAAATTATCTGTCATCATTTCAAATGAGCAGCACTTTCCTAGAATCCAGCAGCTCACGCTGTGAGGGGTATTTTAAGATTGTAGAAGGGTAGAGATACCTAAAGCAGCTGAATGTGTGTGGTTTTGGCATATAAAGATGGGTCATGACAGCTGTAGTGGCAGAGTGGACAGTGCGCTATGATGGAATCTGTGATGATGAAACTGCAGTGATCTGATTTATTAGTAGAGTGGCCTGTAGAAGATGGTGGCCTACAGGAAGTATTTACATGTCGATTTTGCAGACTTGACATGGACGGTACGAAGGCCTCACCCTCTAAAAGTGGGCGGGGTGTCTAAAATAAAACCAGCTTGTCACCGTCTGCTCCTTAGACAGAGGTGATCACGTACTGCTGGAGCGGGACTCCAACACCAAAAGGGATTGGACTTGTGGTGAGGAAAGGCATCCTACGGGCCAGGGGTTTTAGTGGCCTTCCAGTGGGATTCTATCGTCTTGAGTTATATTTTTCTATTCTTCACCGACTTGGTAGGTGGCATCTTGGAGCAACTGTGCCTGTGTTTTTTGGGTGGTCTTTAACCTCGACATAATGTTGTTGTTCGTAAGCTATTCAAAGCGGATTCATTGATGCATGCATAAATGCCTCTGTTTGCTACTCTTGTACATCATAGGCGTTTTGACTCTTAATAAATGTAGCATTCATTTGATTTCAGTCAATAATATGCCGTCAGGAAGTTAAACAGTGGAATCAATATGGAGAAATAACAACGTGCTTTGCAGACCTGAGTTCTCTTTTCCCATGGGTTCATTATGTGTCAGTATTTGATTATGTTTTTTAATGCATGGAAATAATTAGTAGTTAGAAGGAGCACTGAGGGGGGAGGTTTTGTTCTTGTGCCCCACTGAAAGCATTATTATTGTCCTCACAAAGCAGACATTGTTATGGCGGTCCTTGCTCGGAACTAATAGGCCAATCAGAAGTATTGTCATTTTACATTTTGGATTCAGACCGTAAGCTAACCTTGAGTAATGTAAACTGCATTTTTCCCTTGAAAATACTGGATTTACCTCTGTAGCCTCATTGACTAGGTAGACGGACTGTCATTCCTTGTTTTGTAATCACTGATAGCAGTAGCTCTGTCATAGACCACAGCTTAGTTCAATATAGCTTTTGAGTTCTGCATATCAAAAGCGAGGCCTCTGTCTGTCTGAACTGTTCCTCAGAAGGTAATTGCTGCCATAGACGACTGAAAGTGTTGAATGGCCAAAATAATTAAACTCACTTGACGAAATGGATGTACGAACATTATGGTATGACCTCGGATGCCACTATCGGTGCACTAAAGATTTGTTATATTAAGCCTAAGGCAGGACAGTGTCCGGATTCTGGAACTGCGTCTTCCAATCTTTAAAAATCTTGTCCTCACTGTTTGTCTCCAGCTCTTACTAAGAAATACGACTCTGCAGGCCAGCAACGTTTAAAATAGTGTTGATTTATTTTTGCAGGTAGTTGGTGCCTACATTACTTCACTTTCCTGATATGTGAGCTCTCAACTGAACATAAAATGTCACGAGATATCCCAACATTGTTGACACATTTCTTGGTCTCAAAGTTTCACACAGCCATAATAAACATAGACCAGCTATGGTTGCAAAAGGCAATGGTAGACATTGAACTTTCTCCTACAGTATAAGAAACCATTTTCTTCTGGCGTCAAGTATGTTGAAGCTACTAGGATTTCTGGTTTCAGATGAGGAAACCTATCTTATTTTGGGACATATCTATGCTTGTCTCCCACCCCTCTTTACAGGGTCATAGGTTTATACTAGCGTGCCAATCATGAATAAAAATAGACTGAAATAGATGGTCAGAGACTGTTTTTGCTTGTCCACACAATCCTATGATGCTGTACTGATCAACAGCATCAGACACCAGCAGGACTATCTATGCCTATCAGCATGTTTCAATTGTCCTCTTAAGTGATCAAGTGTTTATAGACTCCAATAAGTTTAGCACACAAATAGGTTACTAGTCACGGTTCATTTAAGGGTATACTTATTTATTTGCGGCTGAAAAGCAGCGGGCCTATCCTTCAGATTAAAAAAAAAAAAAAAAAAAAACTGATTTGACATGTTCCCGTTGACAGAGAACTTCACAGCATTTAAAGCTATGAATAGTGTTTGATATAGGGATTCAATATGTGCTTTGCTGTCATAAATCATATTACGTAAGTGCAATATCATCTCCAGCCTGACTCTTTTTTTTGCTGACGGTGTTCTGCAGTTTTCATTCAGTTTGATAAAGTAGCATTTGCGGCTGTTCAGAGACCCGACTTTGTCTAATGCATGTTGAATCTGTTTTTAATTGGATTAATGCTGATTAGGGTTCACACCGCATACCAATTCAAAAACCTGAAATGATTGTGAATGAGAACTTTACTCTTAATGAGTGCCCCCTGCGGGATTCCAAAGCGATGCTTTACGGCAGGGTTTCCTAAACTCGGTCCTGGGGATCGTTTTGGATTTTGCCCTTGCACTTCACAGCCGATTCAAATAATCAACTAATCATCAAGCTTTGCAATTTGAATCAGCTGTGTAGTGCAAGGGCAAAAACCAAAACCTGCAACCAGGTTTATGGTGCTTTGATAATGTATGTTCTACAAACCCCAAATAATATTTAGTGCTTCTGTAGTGCAACGTGAAACTGTACGTCCACGCTTCCCTAAAACCAGAACACCAGAGCTGAGGTACAGCCATCCCATGAGGTGTCCATGCTGGCTTAGTGCACATTAGCCTTGGTGCTATGTGTGCAGTGTTAACAGTCTGAGGTGTCAGAGAGTCATTACCCTAACCATGTTTTACACACAGACCAACATACATCTGTATTCTCCCAGTCTTTAATTTACCATCCACAGGAATGGCTGTAATTGATTTGAATGATTCTCCTGTGTTGGAGAGGGACTGTCTTATTCACTAGAGCACCTGCATTCTCATGGAAAATATAATTGTGAATTCCCTTTGTACTGGATGTGTGCTGTCACTGTATAAGAAACAGTTGCAATACAGAATGACTCACCCACTATCCCTGACATGCTGTTGATTACAGAACACATGAATAGTCTACTACAGGGTTTCTCAAACTCGGTCCTCGGAGCACATTTAGTTTTTTTGCCCTAACACTACACAGCTGATTCAAATAATCAACTAATCATCCAGCTTCAATAATTTGAATCAGCTGTGTAGTGTTAGGGCAAAAAACTAAACTTGAACCCCTTCGGGTCACAAGGACTGAGTTTGGAAAACGCTGGTCTTCTGTCAATGTTAGATTTACAAGCTCATTTGACAGTCATTCACAGGGATGTTTGTGTACCCTTATTTTATAGTAATGCCTGTACTGTAAACTCCTTGTAAGCTATATTTAAAACATAGTTGCCCTTTTGCTCTTATGCATGTTTTACAGTCAAAAGCATACATTTTATGTCCGACGTTTCGACAGACAAGCTGTCTTCATCAGGGTATAATGACAAACACTGCGGGGTGACTCATTTATATAG
The DNA here is from genome assembly GCF_045791955.1 of Oncorhynchus clarkii lewisi. Classification (NCBI taxonomy): domain Eukaryota; kingdom Metazoa; phylum Chordata; class Actinopteri; order Salmoniformes; family Salmonidae; genus Oncorhynchus; species Oncorhynchus clarkii. Next base: position 8,108,456 of record NC_092168.1, on the reverse strand, counting down.
TGTCAAAAGACACACACAGGTGTCTGTAATCATGGCCGGGTGTGGCCTGATGTCATTGGTTCATTATCATATACTAAAATAGCATACAAAAAACATAAATGGATAGCGCACGATCATAGATACAATTTCGCTACAAACATTTACAATAGCAAAATCACAATAACCACAAGAATGGCTTCAGATCAAAGTTTACGTTAAGACCGAAGGGAGCAAGGGTCTTTAAATTAAAGATCCAGGCAGCCTCTCGTTTTAACAATAAATTGTCGAGGTCACCCCCTCTCCTAGGGAGGGTGACATGTTCGATGCCAATATAACGTACAGACGAAATCAAGTGGTTTTCTTCCAAAAAGTGGGCCGCAACTGGGTAAGTCAAGTTTTTGCACCTAATGGTGCTACGATGCACCGAGTTACATATTATTAATTCACGCTTTGTTTTACCCACATCATTTTTACCACAAAGACAAGTTATAAGATAAATAACTGCCTTAGTGGAGCACGTGATAACACCTTTGATTGGGATCTGTTTCCCTGTTTGGGGGTGTTTTGAAGGATCTACATTTTTAAGTGCCATTGCAATTGAGCACAGCCGTTACACTTGTAGCTTCCATCCAGTAGGGGCGCAAATAGACGTTGTCCAGGGATATCTTGGGGTGGTAAATCAGAGTTTACCAATTGATCTCGGAGGTTTCTGCCCCGTGAGTATACGACCAAGGGAAGGTCCGAAAACACATTACTATCGTCAGATCTTAGAATGTGCCAATGTTTGTGAATGATTCCGTTAATTTGTTCAGAGCACTTTGAATGGCGGGTAGTTAGAATGCAAAATTGCTTCTTCAATTTTTTGGGAGGGGACATCTGAGCTCCTAGAGTGTGCGGCTCTCCTTTATTTATTGTTTAAGTGTTCCACTCCGCTAGCCAGCACCTCGCCTAAATAGGTGTGCGTTCCTTTTGCCTCTAGATTACAGTCAAAAGCATGCCATGTGATTGCACTGTTCCAGTTATAAATGTACTCTGTAGCTGTAAAATAGATCTGCTTCTTTTAAATCTGTGTCCCCTATTTAAAATGGTGAGAGAGAGGTCTTGATATTGTAGCCTCGCAAGCCGCCTGATCTCACAAGCTTACGTGAATGTTGGCTCTGTGCAGCGGCTTGCGAGACTATTGACATAGAGTAATGCAACCCTTTATTTTATAAGCATGTTTATAATTGCCCCCATGGAAACTCAATGCTGGTAAAAGAGAACACTAGCTGTGTATAGTAAATTATCTACTGGTGATATAGGCTAGTCAAACCATAATATTGTGTATAGCAGTGTTTCACAAACTATGGTTAGCGACCCCATGTGGGGTCACCTGATTTAATAAAAAAATGGGATCGCAAGAGAAACCCCTCTCCCCAAAAGAAATGTTGCGCTTGGTTCAAAGAACCGGGTTATGTCAGTAACCTCCAATATAAGCTAATGTGGTTGTAATAAACAGAACGGTTTCTGTTTCCTGCCTACAGTGGCTCTATCATCTGAACGGTTTAAGATACAAAATAAAGATAAATGAAAAATAAGATTCTCAGGAAAACGTATGCGTCTTCTGTTTCCCTCTACAATGCCGCGCAGGACACATTAGAAGAGAGTGGACAAGACCAGGCTCTAAATCGGACTAATAATAACATTATCAATGATGAAGTTTATTTTCTACACAGAATATCATACAAAATGATAGCCTGATGATCTTCTGAACTTCCCAATACCTTTCTGATGCATTTCAGTCACTTCAAACCAAACTTCCTTTAGACAAATACTGTCAAAAGTACTGTCAGACTGATTTGTAACAGACTGTCATAGTACCAATTTAATTATTATTTTTCACATGGTGGGATGGAATTGTTGTCTGGGGATCAAAATAAAGTTGCAGGCCCAAAAACGTTTGGGAACCCCTGGTGTATAACATAGGCTGTGGGGTAAATGCTATAATTAATGACTGCCGTTTCCTTAGCTGCTGGCAGCGCAGGTGTGACTACCAGGGTAGGACTTCTTGAGGAAGCTGTGAACCCAGAGGAACAGGATTCACTCTGAAGACTCAGATCCCATTGACACGACCCACTGGCGCCGGGATCCACTGACACCAGGAGCCACTGACACCAGATCCCACTGGCGCCGGGATCCACTGACACCAGGAGCCACTGACACCAGATCCTACTGACACCAGATCCCACTGACACCAGATCCTACTGACACCAGATCCCACTGACACCAGATCCCACTGACACCAGATCCCACTGACACCAGATCCTACTGACACCAGATCCCACTGACACCAGATCCTACTGACACCAGATCCCACTGACACCAGATCCCACTGACACCAGATCCTACTGACACCAGATCCTACTGACACCAGATCCCACTGACACCAGATCCCACTGACACCAGATCCCACTGACACCAGATCCCACTGACACCAGATCCTACTGACACCAGATCCCACTGACACCAGATCCCACTGACACCAGATCCCACTGATCGTACCCATGGCCATGTCCCAGCAGGCAGCTGTCTCCAAGCAGCAGGACAACGCCTTCTCCAGCGGGGTATGCAGACACACACATTACACTATGGAAATGGTCATACATTTATCAATGTATTCTTCAATTACCAGTTTTAGCTCATATAGACTTATTGACAAACCTCTTCTAACCTTAGAGGCTTCTGACAATGTCGGTGATAATATTTATTTTATTTTATTTTCGTTGATTGTCCAAGTGTTTGAATTCTTTGTGTCCATTCTATAATGAGCTAAAAGCATATTTTTATTAATTGTGTGTGTGTGTGTGTTTCATCATGCTTGTTAACCCTGCCATGTCATGTGTGACTGTACGACCATTCCATTTTTAATGAGGTTGCATAATACGGGATATTTACAGTAGATAATTATGACCATGTTTTACATTAGTCACTATCATGCAAAGAGTCAGAGTGGCGTGATTGTTGTGATAGCCACTGATGGCTTTGTGGTGCTATATTAGTGGAAAGTGATGACAGCTGACTAGTAGGAGAGTTCAGTGGCCCTGCAGGCCCAAGGAAGCACGACTCCTCTCATGGGGCTCAGAGTGGAAATGGGAGCAGACAGGCAACACAATGGGGGATCTGTGCCCCCTGCAGGATCCCATTAGTCATATTCTAGATCTCAAAGCTGTCAACTGGACTCTGCAGGGTGGGCAAAACAACTATCTGCCTGGACAACATGCTGTGTTGCACCACCCAAAAAGCAACCAACTAGAAAGATTGCTCTGCCATTGTGTAAACAAAATGCCACATGCTGTCAGGAGGCATACACTGATGTGTGTGTGTGTGTGTGTGTGTGTGTGTGTGTGTATGTGTGTGTGTGTGTGTGTAAACACACTGCAATCTAAGTAATGGCTGCTCCAGTATTTTCTATTAACTTGCAGAAGTCTGTAATGAAACCCAAGCTCAATAGCCTATTAGGCATCTGTCTGATCCCAGGCCATGTAGAAGTGCAGACAGCTAATGATGTTCCACTGCTTCATTAGGTCATGGAGGAGTCTGAGGTCTGCTCTGTGCCTGGGGGGTTCGCCAGCGTCAGGGCACAATTTGAGAACCAGGAAACTGCAACATCGCACAATGTCTCCCAGTTCCACTTCCACCGCAGAGCTGTGCAGGTACTGTAATTAATGCAGGCTAATGCGATGCATGGGGGAACGTGCAGATATAGTATGACCTACGCTGGTCTAATTCCAGCCTACCATCCATCCATCCACACCACTGTGTTCCTGCCCTCATAACTTCCCCTGCTGAGTGGAAGTCACTCACTCAGTGAGCAAGCACAAATCTTGGTGAATATTGTATGATTGAAGAGGCTGGGGAGATGCCCTCTACTACTATATTATCTTTTGCCTAGTCGTGCTCCAAAGGCTCAAGTTACAGATGTTAGATTTCATGCAGATCCCTGTAGACTGTCTGTCAAAACACTTGGATTTCCCACTCTAATTGCTGCTGCTTTGAATGGGACTGTTTCTATAGCTGGGAATCCCAAGCTGAAGTGGCACAAAGGGGCATAAAACAAATGAAGTCGGTTTTTTGTCCCTTTATGCATGGTGACAGCTGCTGTGTGTGATTTAAGGTGAAACATCCATGGAATTGTCCTCCTCGTCTGTCATCCTCCCTTTGTCTGTGATTAGTATAATTTGACTGCAGTAGGCCACATATTGTTTTCAGTGATGCACAGTCTATCTGCTGCTCTTTGAGCATTCGTTAAACTCAGCCACTTTCAGTGCTGGGCTGTCAATAAGTGGGAGCCATTCCCTGCTGTGTGTGTGTGTGTGTGTGTGTGTGTGTGTGTGTGTGTGTGTGTGTGTGTGCCTGTGTGTGTGTGTGTGTGCCTGTGTGTGTGTGTGTGCCTGTGTGTGACACCCAATGTCTTCCATCTCACAGGAAGTTCAATTGAACTCTGAGGTGACAATGAGGAGCACTTCCAGAGACGTCATCCCAGCCTCTCAGCAGGCTATTTTCCACCAGGATGAACAGGTACATTTTGACCTTCTGGATTTCTCAGTTTCATCACATGACAGTGAAGCTGTGCTGACCACCCAGATATGTTTGTCTTGGCTATATGTGTTAACAATGGTAAATCTGTGTTTTAAATCAGTTGTTTATTAGAGAACAACTCTACAGACCACAGCCAGCACACTGACAATAAGGAAGACCTAGTAGAGAGTGGATTAACTCTAAAAGGCTTGATTCGTTCTTCAGTTAATCGCCATTACATAACACAGATTCACTTTCCATGTCCCCATACGCTTCAAAATAGGTGAGGATTTTTCTAATAGACGTGTCTTTCTGATTCAGGTCACGCATGAGGAAAACAGCTTTACCTCGATTTATGACAACAACCATAATGATGAAAGAGGTAGGATGTTACTACACTATATGCTCATTATATCTTACAGTATGCGCCATCATTAAGATCAAAAGCACTGTTCAAATGATTCTAAATTCAATCATGTGAAGCAGATGGACTAATCTGTAGGATTATGTTGTTCTGCCCTTTTTGAATCTTTAGAGGAGGAAGGTCCTAGACTTACAACCAAGGAATTAAGAGATCACTTTGAGAGAACCATTGAAGAAGCTGCCCCAAGCAAGCCAATGAAGGTAATTCGACATGGTTAATTAACATGCTTTGTCTTAAACACATTTTATTTCAACGGACAAAAATTGTATAATTTTTGGGTTAGGTTACTGTACACAAACCCTGCTGCTTTTTATCCCCATTCCTGAAAAAAGTTATTAACTTTATTTGAATGGTAATTAGTAGCAGTGTAGCTAATGTGTAATTACAGCTTGTTAATTAAATAACACTAGGAAGTTTTTTCCCTTGTTTTCAACATTATAAAAAGGATTTTATCAAACAATGTTTGGGCACCAATCACTCAGTTAATAACGATGAGATTGAATATTGACAATTCGTGATAAACAAAGAGTTGGCATGCTAAACAAGCTATACATGTCATGTTTGCATTTAAATGTTGTTTCATTAAACATGTCGGGCACCTCTAATGACAATAATTATTTTCTTCCCAAAAAGATTGGCCGAGCTGACATCAATAGGTCGCATTGGGCTTCAAATATATCAGAAAAACCAGTCTCAGCAAGGGAGATAAAAAATGTATCAAGTGCGATACAGAATTTCTCATCGAGTGAGATACATAATGTCTCAGCAAGTGATATATGGGAAAATGCTGCTACTGAAGTGACAGAGGACACATCTGCTATTGCAGTTGACTACGAGGACACTGACTATTTCCCTCCACCACCTCCAGAAGATTTAGAGTACTTCCCACCTCCACCCCCAGACTTACTGCAGGTCCCATCAGAAAGTCCAGATATGCCAGTAGAGTGCTACTACTCACCTGAACCCCCGGAATCTGCTTACCCTTCTAAACGTCCACTCAGTAGACAGGAATACTTCAGGCAGAGAAACCAGTATGAGTTGAAACGCCTTTACAAGCATATACATCCTGAGGTGCGTAAAAACTTAGAGATGTATAGTGATGTGGCTGAGTATGAAAACACCCGACCAGAGAGTCAGGAGGAGTTCACGGGGGAGACAAGGTATATATACGAGGATAACGGTAGCAGCCCCAACGACTGCATTAGCCCAGAAGAAGAATACCTGGAATGGGATGAGATCCTCAGAGGGGAGGTGCAGTCAATGCGCTGGATGTTTGAGAACAAACCTCTGGATGCCATCAAAGACGACGCCTCAAATGAGGATGATGACCAAAACATGGAACAGGAGATGATTGTTGGGAGTGATGTAAGAAGCAAAGCATGGATGTTTGAGACCAAGCCCATGGATGCATTGGGATCAGACAACATAGCTTTAACTAAATATAGACACAAGTTCAATACGTTGGACAAAGGAGATGTCCGTGCTGCAGCCTGGTTGTTTGAAAACCAACCCATGGAGACCCTGAACAAAATGCATGGCGATGAAGAGCTAACCAAAGAGATAGTGTTTACCCAGGAAGATGGCAGCTCTACCATACACATGCTTGAATCTCAGTACATGGAAACGTTAGGTCACACTGAGACCATTGATGACAGTCACCTCCTGAGTCTGAGATCAGTGCTCGAGGAAATAAAGGGAGAAGTGAAGACGATCACAAGCACATTTGAGACTCAGTTCATGTGCGTCCTCATGGGACAGTCAGGCCAGATGTTGGAGATAACATCTATACGCAAAGTGGAGACTGAGAAGGGGGACACTAAAACATCTACCTGGCTTTTTGATACCCAAGCCCTGGACATGGCTAATAAACCTGCTGCCCCAGTGAAACTTGTGTGTAGCCTGTCCATGGAAGACAACTATAAAGGAGATGTTCCCCGGAGTAGATGGTTGTTTGAAACAAAGACCTTAGACTCCGTTAATGAAGATGAATGGGAGAGCTCAATGCTGCAAAAGGAAGAGATAATTGGAGCCGATGTGCGAAAACACTGCTTAGCGTTTGAAACTCAGCCAATGGATCCTCTGAAAGATGACGCAAATGCTAGACCCCCAACTATCGGTGGTAATGTTAGGTCTGCGAGACACTTCTTTGAAACTAGTCCCGAGGCAGCTTTGACGGACCTCAATGAGGTAGGGAGCCTCAAAATGTTGGTGGCAGCTGAAAAACACAAGGGTGATAATAGACCCCAAAAATGGATGTTTGAGAATGAACGACTAGAGGACATAAGAGACGAGAAGAAGGGGATTATTCGCACTGTGAACCTCGAAAATCTCACTGAAGATCAAGCTACAAGCTACAACGCAGATGTCCGTAAGAATTGCATGGTATTTGAGACTCAGCCAATGGATACTTTGAAAGATGATTCGAATGCTAGAGCCCTGTCCAAGGCGGAAATTGTCAGAGGTAATGTCAGATCAGCGAGACATTACTTTGAAACCACTCCAGCGGACAATATAAAAGACCTTGCTGAGGTTGGGAAGCTACAGAAAATGGTGAGACTCGATGAAGAGAAGGGGGATGTGAGACACCAGAAATGGGTTTTCGAAAGTCAACCCCTGGAGCACATTCAAGAGGAAAAGAAGGAAGTTATTCGAACCATTAACCTGGAGGAAATAGATCAAGTGGATGTCTCAAACTACAAGCAAATGTTTGAAACCACAGACTTAACCAGATGGGATGAATCTCAAAAGATACTCGTGGAGGGTGTAACATGTGGCTCTGTGAAATCTAACAAACATCTGTTTGAGTCTACACCAATGTACGCCATGCAAGACAGCTCTGGCCATTACCATGAGGTTAAAACAGTGCGTCGGGAAGAGGTTGTCAAGGGAGACGTAACAAGCTGCAAATGGATGTTTGAAACATGCCCCATTGACCAGTTTGATGAAAGTATCACTAATTATCAAGTTATTAAGGGAATATCCAAAGAAGAAGTTGAGTCTGGTGACGTTAAAACTGCCAAGTGGCTGTTTGAAACACAGCCTCTTGATGCAATTAAATACTTCAGCAATATTGAAGACGAGGAAAGTAAAACTAAGGAAAGTGTTGAGATTGTAAAAGGGGATGTTAAAACTGGTAAGTGGTTATTCGAGACTAAACTAATGAATGTCCCATATGAGAAGGAGGAGTTGAAGAGTGAAAATGAGAGTGAGGAGATACGCAAAGGAGATGTAAAAATATGCACATGGTTGTTTGAGACACAGCCACTTGACACTATCCGAGATGAAACAGAAACTGTTCTACAAACATGCACTGTGAATCAAGAAGATGTCCAGGGCAAAGATGTACGAATGGCTCGTTTTTTATTTGAGACGGAGAATCTTGAGAACATCACAGGGGAGGACGAGAGCTCTAAGAGGGTTACAGAGATTGACATTCAGTCAGGAGATGTCAATAGAATGAAGTATATCTTTGAGAATCAGTCCTCTGATATCATGACCTCAACATCTGAGGAGTTCATGCAAAGGCTCAAAACTACACAATCAACTACACAATCAGAGGACATCCAGAAAGGAAATGTGGTGAACTGCAAGTGGCTCTTTGAGAACCAGTCCATAGATGCCATACGTGATATCCAAGAAGAGACTCTGGACTCCCGCACTGTGACTGATGTACAAGGAGGTAATGTGGACAAAGGTCGTTTTATTTTTGAGACGTACTCCTTAGACAAAATCCAGGAGGTTTCCTCAGAGATAGATATTACAAAGTTGCAGAAAATAACTTGTGAGGAGGAAGAGAAAGGGGATGTGAGGAACTACACCATGATGTTTGAAACTCAGCCTCTTTATGCCATTCAAGACAAAGAGGGCCATTATCATGAGGTCACCACTGTCACAAGCGAGGAGATATTGAAGGGTGATGTGATCGGGTCCCGGTGGTTGTTTGAAACCAAGCCTCTTGATTCTATCAGTGATACAGATGAGGTCTATATCATCAAATCTGTCACACAGGAGGATGTTCAGAAAGGAGATGTTACTTCAGCCAAGTGGAGATTTGAAACACAGCCACTTGATACGATTGCAGAGGATATAAAAATGTCAGTTAAAACTGTTGAAGATATTCAAGGAGGAGATGTTAGAATGAATAAACAGCGTTTTGAATCTGATGTGCTGTCACAGAAGTCTGTGCGAACAGTTAATGTGAGTGAAATCCAGAAAGGTGATGTTAGGACAGCAAAATGGATGTTCGAAACTCAAACAATGGATAAAATACGTAGCCAGAGCGAAGAGAATTTAATAGAAACGGTCATGAAAGAGGAGGTGTTAAGGGGAGATGTTAGACAATCAGTGTGGCTCTTTGAACAGAATCCCCTTGACCATATAAAGGAGATAGATGAGGAAGATACAGTAGTTATTCAAGAGGAAATCCCCAAAGCCGATGTAAAGACAACAACATGGCTGTTTGAAACAACTCCGTTCCATGACTTTAATGAGAACAGTGTTGAGAAGTCGGAAATCCTGGGTAAAAGTATCAAAGGAACCCTTGAAGAACTTTATAGCCAGAAAATCATTAATTCAAAAGGAGTACTCATTGAAGCAGATGAAATTGGGGACGTTAGAATGGCAAAATACCAGCTAATGAATAAGGATTCTCCAGAGATCCAAAGAGAGGAAATCATCAGCGGGGATCTAAGCAACATTATGATGAATCTTTTGAACCGTCGGGAAAGAATTGAGAGGGGGGTAGTGGTAGAGTCAGAAGAGAAGGGTAATATCAGTACAACAGTGCATCAACTGTTCAACCAAGAGAGGGGCATCAGTGTGGAAAAGGAGGAAATATTAAGAGGTGACATCCAGGAAGCTGTAAACAATCTTCTCAAGGAGGGAGGATCTGCTAAACGTGGTATACTCCTTCAAGAGGATGAGAAGGGAGATGTGCGAATGACTATATATTCTCTTCTAAATAAAGAAGAGGACATCAGTGTTGAAAAAGAGGATATAGTCAAAGGCAATATAAGAAATGCACTCCAAAGACTATCCAACCCAGAAAGCCAAGAGCAGATGAGGATAAAGGTGGACGAGAACGAAAAGGGAAACGTGAACTTTTACTCCACATGCATTGAATCTGGGGCGCTTGACTATCTCAAACAACTCCAGGTAGAGCCAGATGAGACTCTACCTGAAAAGGTAGAGAAAGAGGAAATTATTAGAGGAGATATAAAGAGGACAAAACTCATTCTTGACAGTAATCGAGCACAAATTGAACGTACAGTAGATGAAGAGGATATAGTGTGCGGAGATGTTCACAACTCAGTCAAGGTTTTCATGACTGAACCCACACACTCACTGGATGGCCTACAGAAAGAGGAAATTGTGAGGGGCGATTTGAAAGCCGCTATGAACTCGCTGTCTCAGTTTGTAAATCAGACAGTGGTTGTAGAGAAAGAGGAGGTGGTAAGAGGTAACATACACAAAGCCCGAAGACACCTCGAGTTGGCTCAAACACGGCCCAAGGAGGTGGAAAAGCCAGAGATTGTCCGCGGCAACATCAAAGGGGCATTGAGGTCCCTAGAGAAATCTACAACCTCCAAAGTTGAAGTTTTCATCGAAGATTTAGTACCTGGAGACATCAAAGGTACCTTAAAATCGCTGGAGAAGGCAAAGCAAACAGTCAGGGCTATCGAGAAGGAAGAGATTGTAAAGGGTAACATTCATACAGCCAAGCAATGTTTACAAGAGGCTTCTAATGACAGGAGGACATGTCAACAGGAAATGTATGTTCAGGGAAATGTGAGAGGCACTATTGAGCTCTTATTGGAACCACCAGCTTCTCCAAGAATGACACGGAGACCCAGCTTCGAGGGTGATGTGAAAATGTCCATTAAATCACTCTACGAGACACATGAGGTGCAAGAGGCAATGGAGGAACAAACTCAACCAGAGAAAGAGGAGGTGATAAAGGGTGATGTTAAAGGCACAATCAAATCCTTGCTAGAATCAGCCCAGCGTGCAGCTCCTAAAATCAGAGTGGGAGCTAGAAGGGTCAAAGTTCCTGCGAGCTCTCCATTGCGCTCACAGCAAGGAAGCCCTCTATTACGTTCACAGCAAGGTAGCCATGAATGTTCTGTTGTAAACAAAACTGAGAGTGAGACACTTAAAAATAGGTCTCAAAGCATTGAAGCACAAAGAAACCTACGGCGAAAAAAGATGGCTAATTCAGTCAAAACAGAGAGCTCAACACCAGAGAATCAATCCCTCTCAACTCAAAACACAATCAATACATCTGAATCACAGACTACTCAACAATCAACGGAAGTAATACAACACACAACCATCACTCAAAACCATGGTATTAAAACATTGGAGACTAAGTTCTGTAACCTCAATTCAAGTAGAAAGGGTTTGATCAGACTAGATAAAACCAAAGTGAAAACAAATGTTCTTACCCCAACACGGACATTGTCTGAGTCTGAACTTTCTCTCCCTCCCCCACCTCCATGTGATGATCAATCATCCCTAACCCCAGCCTCCTCTATCAATAGGCTGGACTTGGACCTTCCTCCTCCCCCAGCTCCTCCTCCCCCACCACCTGTTGAGACTGATAATTTCCCTCCCCCACCAACACAGGATTTCCTTCCACCCCCACCCTCACAGTATGAACTGGACTCTATGTCATCCCAGACACCTCATCAATCACTAGCTAAAGCCACAAAAGTTACTGTCAAAAAGGTGAAAGGTCCTGTATTGCACCAAGTGTCAAAACTTGAGCCAACCAGTCAGATTCAGAAAATTCAACACGTAACCTCAGACAAATATTCAACCATAGCCAACAAATCTGTGATGGAAATCAGCCAAACTCAAATTGAATCAACATCATTTTCATCAACAAAAGTTTCATCTGAAATCCCAAAACCACCAGAATCACCACGACCATTAAAGAAAGTTTATGTTGCCCCTATAAGATTTACACATCCACCCTCTCCCCCTCCCTTCCTGAAATCCACTCAATTCAAAACTCCATTAATAAAGGCAGAGAAAAAGTACAGAAAACAGAAAGTGGGTAGTACATCGCCTGCTACACTGAGTCCCATTTTCATGCATGAGCCAGTAACTGCTGCCCTTGAAATGCTCTCCTCTGAGACCAGAATGGAGCAATCAAACAAGAGCATGATGTTTGGTTTCACTCAAGAGAATGCTGAAAAGACTGTGACCAATGTCAAGTCAGACACACTGTCATCTGATTTTTCCAAGCACGCCCAAATCTCAGAAACTCCTTCAAGCATGAATTTGATCTCTGCTGGGAATGGGCACAATCTCCCTGAATCTGCTGTTATTTCTGCAACTAAACACCATATTGTCTCTAATGAAACATCCAAAGTCTCCTCCATTCAGCACCAGACATCTATTTCCTCCACAAAGCAACAGACAGTTACTGCAGCTAAACAACAGGTATCGTCAGCATACACAGAGCAGTCACACTTTGCTGTAAGTAGCTCTCAAGTCCAGATCTCGACCAGTGATGCTAAAAAGGTTGAAAATGTGAATGAAGATGTCAGAAAAGATGTCAAAAACCTCAAAACCACCCCTCAAGTCCAGATCTCGACAAGTGACGATAAAAAGGTTGAAGATGTCAGAAAAGATGTCAAAAACCTCAAAACCACCTCTCAAGTCCAGATCTCGACAAGTGACGATAAAAAGGTTGAACGTGTGAATGAAGATGTCAGAAAAGATGTCAAAAACCTCAAAACCACCTCTCAAGTCCAGTTCTCGACAAGTGACGATAAAAAGGTTGAACGTGTGAATGAAGATGTCAGAAAATATGTCAAAAACCTCAAAACCACCTCTCAAGTCCAGATCTCGACAAGTGACGATAAAAAGGTTGAACGTGTGAATGAAGATGTCAGAAAAGATGTCAAAAACCTCAAAACCACCCCTCAAGTCCAGATCTCGACAAGTGACGATAAAAAGGTTGAACGTGTGAATGAAGATGTCAGAAAAGATGTCAAAAACCTCAAAACCACCTCTCAAGTCCAGTTCTCGACAAGTGACGATAAAAAGGTTGAACGTGTGAATGAAGATGTCAGAAAAGATGTCAAAAACCTCAAAACCACCTCTCAAGTCCAGATCTCGACAAGTGACGATAAAAAGGTTGAACGTGTGAATGAAGATGTCAGAAAATATGTCAAAAACCTCAAAACCACCTCTCAAGTCCAGATCTCGACAAGTGACGATAAAAAGGTTGAACGTGTGAATGAAGATGTCAGAAAAGATGTCAAAAACCTCAAAACCACCCCTCAAGTCCAGATCTCGACAAGTGACGATAAAAAGGTTGAACGTGTGAATGAAGATGTCAGAAAAGATGTCAAAAACCTCAAAACCACCCCTCAAGTCCAGATCTCGACAAGTGACGATAAAAAGGTTGAAAATGTGAATGAAGATGTCAGAAAAGATGTCAGAAACCTCAAAACCACCTCTCAAGTCCAGATCTCGACACGTGACGATAAAAAGGTTGAACGTGTGAATGAAGATGTCAGAAAAGATGTCAAAAACCTCAAAACCACCTCTCAAGTCCAGATCTCGACAAGTGACGATAAAAAGGTTGAAAATGTCAGAAAAGATGTCAAAAACCTCAAAACCACCTCTCAAGTCCAGATCTCGACAAGTGACGATAAAAAGGTTGAACGTGTGAATGAAGATGTCAGAAAAGATGTCAAAAACCTCAAAACCACCCCTCAAGTCCAGATCTCGACAAGTGACGATAAAAAGGTTGAAAATGTGAATGAAGATGTCAGAAAAGATGTCAAAAACCTCAAAACCACCTCTCAAGTCCAGATCTCGACAAGTGACGATAAAAAGGTTGAACGTGTGAATGAAGATGTCAGAAAAGATGTCAAAAACCTCAAAACCACCTCTCAAGTCCAGATCTCGACAAGTGACGATAAAAAGGTTGAACGTGTGAATGAAGATGTCAGAAAAGATGTCAAAAACCTCAAAACCACCTCTCAAGTCCAGATCTCGACAAGTGACGATAAAAAGGTTGAACGTGTGAATGAAGATGTCACAAAAGATGTCAAAAACCTCAAAACCACCCCTCAAGTCCAGATCTCGACAAGTGACGATAAAAAGGTTGAACGTGTGAATGAAGATGTCAGAAAAGATGTCAAAAACCTCAAAACCACCCCTCAAGTCCAGATCTCGACAAGTGACGATAAAAAGGTTGAACGTGTGAATGAAGATGTCAGAAAAGATGTCAAAAACCTCAAAACCACCTATCAAGTCCAGATCTCAACCAGTGATGCTAAAAAGGTTGAGGATACAAAAACAGATGCCAAGAAAGATGTCAGAAATCTAAAAACTAAAGATTCCCATAAATCTGAGGACAAGAAGAACAGGGATAATTCTGCATCCCAAGGACCCGAAAAGGTTTCTGACCAGCCTACCAAAACAGAAAAGGTAACCCAAGAAACAATTGTCAAAGCAGTCAGATCATCCTTGGAAGGCAAAAATAAATATGATATTTATGTATCACAAGCACCTGAGAAGGTTCCTAGTCAGTCAATTAAAGTAGAAAATGTAACCTCAGAATCTAATGTCAAAACAGGCAAAAAGAAGGCCAAAGGGCAAGAAAAGAAAGTAGAAGTAAAATACATGAAACAGCCAGATGAAACTAAGAAGGAAATAATTTCACAGGTGAAGGATGTCACTAAGGTAAAGGTTTCTAGTGAGCAAATGCATCATGAGACTGAGGACAAAGTCAAGGTCAAGGAGGACAGTCAGAAAGCTCTTGCTGTTAATGACAACCAACCAGCAACTCCAACTCCCGCAAGAAAGAAGAAGAAGAAGAAGAAGAGGTCAAAAGCCTCTGCAGAATCAACTAAATCTGTTTCTGAAAGTTCCACTCAAAGTCAGGAGATCACTGTAGTGCAGATGCACAAAGCCCATCAAGAGGAGCACATTCAGGTACATAAGGAAGTGATTATCACTGAAAGCAAAGATGAAAGCAAAGTTCATCAACGTATCCAGGAGCAAGGAACAGTGAAAGTCGAAAAACAGGTCAAGGCATCGCAAAAGAAGAAAGAGGTGACCTCAAACCAGCAGATTCAAGACAAACCAAAGGAGGAATACAGAAATGTTCCAGTGAAAGTGGAAAGTGGAAAAATGACAAGCCAGTCAGCACAAAAGGATCCTGCGAAGCCCTCAACAGGGAGCACTGAGGATTGTTTAGAGGGAACCCACACTACTCTGGAGAAGCATGAGAGTAAACCTACTTCTGAAAAGATCATTGTTGGTGGGGCAACTCAAAAAATACATAAGATAAGTATTGGCTCTTCAAAAGTGGAAAGTAAAAAGACATCACATGAAAGCAAAAAGCAAGAGTGGAGTGTAAAATCTATTGATCGTAGCGCACCCTCACCCTTACTACGGACGCGCTCACCCTCACCCACCTTTATTACCATTGAATCTACCCAGAGAACGGCTTCATCTCGGAGAATAACCCCATCACCTATCCCAATGCTCAGACCAGCCACTCCCCCAACGCCTCCCCCTCGCAAATTGGAACCTCCTACATCACACATCAATAGGGCCACACCCTCTTTCACCTTTTCTAGAGCAGAGAACTTGGCGTGGATAAAATATACTACAGCCCAGCTTTCTTGTGGAGTGACGCCACCTCCGGTTCCACTTCCTATGCAGGTCACAGAAAATAAATCTGACATTGTGGAATACCCCGCATCATTCTATCGGCAGATCAAAATTGAGGAACAAACTGAGGAAACTTCTGAAATGCTAGCGATGACAATTGTCACTGCCAAAAAACGTCCCAAAAAATTATATGAAGAGGATCAAAAGGCTGCTGTGAAGGTGACAAGTGGAAGGTCATTCCCTCAAATGGATAAGGAAGACATGGACGCTTCAGAAATGTCAGACTCATCAATGGTGACTACATCAGTGAGAGACAAGAGGGAGTTTTTTGAAGAAGCACAAAAAGCGGCAGAAAATAAGACTTATGTGCGAAAGGATCCCATTGACATACCAGAGCGCTTGGGCCCAGACATGGAGGAGCCCAAAACAACAAACCGAGACAGTAGGGATGAAACACAAAGCACATCTGAGAAGATCGCAGAGAACAGCACTGAAGTAGTGGGATCTACAGAGTCAACCGAAAAAGAATTGATGGAAGCTTCAGAAATGTCAGAGTTGTCAATAGTGACTACCTCAGTGAGAGACAAGAGAGAGTTTTTTGAAGAGGCACAAAAAGCTGAAATAAATAAGACCTATGTACGAAAATACCCTATTAATGTCCTGGAGCACTTAGGTCCAACCATTATAGAGCCTGAAACAGAAAACCAAGAGAGGAAGGAAGACGTACAAAACACAACTGAGAAAATCACAGAGAAAATCTCTGAAGAAGTGGGATTTATGTGGGATGACCAGTGGGTGTCATCTGCCATAGAGGCTATGGAAACTTCTGAATTGTCAGACTCATCATCAGTGAGAGACAAGAGAGAGTTTTTTGAAGAGACTCATAAAGCTGAAATAAATAAGACCTATGTACGAAAAGACCCTATTAATGTCCTAGAGCACTTAGGTCCAACCATTATAGAGCCTGAAACAGAAAACCAAGAGAGGAAGGAAGACATACAAAACACAACTGAGAAAATCACAGAGAAAATCTCTGAAGAAGTGGGATTTATGTGGGATGACCAGTGGGATTCAGCTGCCATAGAGGCTATGGAAACTTCTGAATTGTCAGACTCATCAGCAGTGACATCAGTGAGAGACAAGAGAGAGTTTTTTGAAGAGACTCATAAAGCTAAAGTAAATAAGACTTATGTGCGAAATGATCCCATTGACATACCAGAGCGCTTGGGCCCAGACATGGAGGAGCCCAAAACAACAAACCGAGACAGTAGGGATGAAACACAAAGCACATCTGAGAAGATCGCAGAGAACAGCACTGAAGTAGTGGGATCTACAGCGTCAACCGAAAAAGAATTGAAGGAAGCTTCAGAAATGTCAGAGTCGTCAATAGTGACTACATCAGTGAGAGACAAGAGAGAGTTTTTTGAAGAGACTCATAAAGCTAAAGTAAATAAGTCTTATGTGCGAAGGGATCCCATTGACATACCAGAGCGCTTGGGCCCAGACATGGAGATGCTCGAACCAGAAAACCAAGAGAAGGAGAACCTTCCAAAGGTGGACTTGTCTGGATTAGTCAACAAATTTGAAAAACCAGAAGAAAAAGTTTATGTCAGAAAGCCTATCACAATGAGAGAAAGACGTGGGAGTGAGACAGAATACACAAAGTCTGACATAGAAGATACAGAAACTCAAGAGGAGCAAATGCATACTTTGGACATCAAGGCTATTAAAAATGTTTTTGAAATGAGTGAGCAAAGTCCATCTTTCAAAGACGAGAAAAAACAACTGGATGAGCTGGAGTCAAACCTGAGTGAAAACACAACAGATAGTTCAAAGCAGGAGAACACCCAGGAGACACAGAGGGGCTCCGGGCAGATTTCGCCCCTGCCTTCCCAGAAAGAATTGCAACAGGTGTCAGCAGACCCAACAGACTCTGAAACCAAGTTAGTCACAGAGCATTTCGTGAACTTAGATGAATTAGGCAACAAGACAATTGGATCACTGAGCAGCACAATGGTTTCCCAGCACTCAAAGAGTGTAACAACCGACCATCCCCCCTTCTCATATGCTGACGTGGTAAAAAAAAAAGTTTCTCAGGTGGCGTCATCTGAAACCCCAGATGAGGCTTCCACTGAAGAGTTGCTGAGGAATTTCCACGAAACATGGACGGAGAGTGAGAGTTTTTTCAAGAGTCTCGGCTACAGTGTCTCAGAGGAGAGAACATCACATGTTGTGTCACATCAAACGAAGACTATTGTTACTGGTAAAGAGTTGTGCTGCCTGCATGACAGAACTTAAACGAACTGTTAATAATGGCATGTAAAAATGCACCCTCTGATATTCAATGAGACCAAACATATTTACATGTGCCTGCTTTAACATGGTGAGAGATTATTGTGAATGAAAAAAGAACAAATGCGTCAATGAATAAAACATGGCAAAAGAACAAGACTTAAGCATGCCGGAATAGCATCTCACACATATACAATATATTGTAACGATCCAATTTAAATACAACCCTTCTTATTGTTGACCTTCAAAACCAACACAAAGTACAAGATTGGGTCGACACTGTTGGTTCTGCCCTTGAATTGCGTTCCATTGCAAAACTAGACAGATAGCTAACAACTAAATCTTGAACATATTGTTAGCTATCTGTTTAGTTTGGCATGGGAATGCAATTCATGGGCAGAATAGTGAAAAACGTATATTTTCCAAGGCTGAAGCGTGACAAGAAATTAACTGCACTGAAAGAACTGCACTGAAAGACCTGCACCGTAGCGTTGTTTTTAGCTGCTTTTATGCTTGCAGAGCGAATCCTCTACTTCCTGTTTCCGTAGTCTTTCTAAGATACCGGTAAGCTCCACTAGGGGGCGATAAACACCATGGAACACAATGAAAATGCATCTTAACCAATGTAATAAAATAATATGTTACCTTCTAACAGGATGGCAGCACACTGTTTGTTATCAGTAAATAATGTATTTTTTTGATTGTGCCTATAATGTGATTGTGCCTGTTTGATGATTTACTATACTACGCATGGTCATGTAATTACGCCTTGATAACATTTCTTAATAACTGAGTCATTGTATGTTGTGATTAAAAAAAGGCTATAATGGTGTTCACTTTTCTCTGGCAGACTCGAGTTCTCAAGTCGGAGCTTTGCACTGTGTGTCGGAGGAGGGTCTATCCGATGGAGTCTCTAATAGCGGACAGAAAAAAATTCCATAAATCTTGTTTCTGCTGCGAGTACTGCAGAAATAAATTAAGGTAAAGTATATATCAACCAAACCAAGTGGAGTTCAAAGTACTGTGAGTGGATTTTTGCTGTGAACTGGTAAGCTGTGCTTGAATGGTTGTGGTCCCAACAGTTTGTTGCTGCACATAAGACACCAATTCTATTGTGGTATGTTTGCAAATTAAGCAGTAAAAAGTTTGACATGTTTGTGGAATCTTGGAATTAATTGTAGCCCTTCTTCACACTTCACTGTTTTGAAAAATAATTAGTTCTGTCTCCTCCAGCCTTGGCAACTATGTCTCTCTCCATGGACATCTGTACTGTTTACCGCACTACAAACAACTATTCAAGTCCAAAGGGAACTACGATAATCGATTTGGTCAGACACCTCACAATGAAAAGAATGTCAATGAAAATGGCAGACTCATCACCTCATCAGAGCAACTTGATTGGAGGTATTCACAGAGCAGCATAGGCTCAACAGAAAAGGACACCCTTGAAAAAGAATTTATGAAATCAATTGACGAGAATAAACTCAATTGTAATAAGATGTCTGTTGTGTGGCCTCCACAAGCCCACTCCCCACAGAAAGCCTTTAAAGTAGAGGATGACATAAAGCTGACTAAGCCACAATGGCCTCCACAGGACAATTCCCCAAAGTCACCCAAACAACAACACAGAAAAGCTACTTCCAGGAGCTCTCTTTGAAAGAGAGCATTCCCACCGCCATCATGTATGCCACAGGAAACAGAAGAAACTTTAAGCAGTCGATGGTAAGGCAGCCTATGAGGGCAAAAAGACAGTTGGAACTGGGAAAAGTCTGAGACTGAAGGACAAAAGGGCAGTTGATACGAAGGGAATGAATGGTAGAAATGGTGTATGTATTTAGGTGTGTGAGAGTGGAAGAAGATGGATCGGAAAGTACTGAGGGTCAGAGTGAAAGAGGAGTAGAATGACAGATGGAAACATGGAATGTTATGCTTAGAAATGGCACAGCCTCCCTCATTGGTCATTCAAGATTGATCATTGAAGACGTTAGCTCCAGATTTCACATGGAATTGACTCAGATTACTCATGTTTACTTGATCTCGAAAATATGTGTTCAATGTGTCTCAGAAATATTTGACTAATATCTTTAGGGTAATGTAGTTTAATTAGTTACATTTATATTTATCAATAAGTTTAAGTCCATGGAGAGACCATTGAAGGTTTCGAACACAGTCATCATTTTCTCTTGGCTATTTCTTTCAACATACAGTATCAACATTTTTACATTGACCTTTTTCTAGCACCTGGTGTGCAGCCTAGTAAAAATTATCTTGGAAATACTTTGTTTTTAATATATATATACAGTATATATCCTATTAATTGGTGTTAATCTTGTTTGTTTTGGACATTTGTATCCTATTTTAAAGAGCAAATATTTTGCAATGCACATTAGATTCTTTAGATTAGACTACCTTGCTTTATACAAGATAATTCCTGATTCTTTCATCCTGTCAGGCTGGTTACTCAACAACAATTCTTTCAAATGTATTGCTGATCCAAGGGCAATAAAATCATTGAATTGGATAGTCTCAATTGACTTATTTTACATACATTTTACACAACATTCATACTAAATCTGTATAGAAACATACTGTATGAAAAACAGGTTTTGCAGAAGTGAAGATTTCTCCACACATACACATTTCGTGAAGCTATATATACAAAAGTATGTGAACACCCCTTCAAATTAGTGGATTCGGCTATTTCAGCCATGTATAAAATTGAACACACAGTCATGCAATCTCCATAGACAAACAATGGCAATAGAATGGCCTTACTGAAGAGCTCAGTGACTTTCAACGTGGCACCATTATAGGATGCCACCTTTCCAACAAGTCAGTTCGTCAAATTTCTGACATGCTAGAGATGCCCCGGTCAAATGTAAGTGCTGTTATTGTGAAGTTGAAATGTCTAGGACAACAACAACAGCTCTGCCATGAAGTGGTAGGCCACACAAACTCACAGAACAGGATTGCAGAGTGCTGAAGCGCGTAGTCTGTCCTCGGTTGCAACACTCACTACTGAGTTCCAAACTGCCTCTGGAAGCAACGTCGGCACAATAATTGTTTCCATGGCCAATCAGCCGCACACAAGCCTAAGATCACCATGCACAATGCCAAGCGTCGGCTAGAGTGGTGTAAAGCTTGCCACCATTGGACTCTGGAGCAGTGGAAATGCGTTCTCTTGGTTGCCAGGAGAACTCTACCTGCCAGAATGCTTAGTGGCAACTGTACAGTTTGGTGGAGTTGGAATAATGGTCTGGGGCTGTTTTTTATTGTTCGGGCTAGCACAAAGCACGGTCCCTTAGTTCCAGTGAAGGAAAATCTTAACTCTACAGCATATCGGCTACATTATCAACGATTCTGTGCTTCCAATTTTGTGGCAACAGTTTGGGGAAGGCCCTTTCCTGTTTCAGCATGACAATGCCCCCGTGCACAAAGCGAGGTCCATACAGAAATAATTTGTTGAGATCGGTGTGGAAGAACTTGACTGACCTCAACTGAATCGATTGCCTTTGAGATGAATTGCAACGCCGACTGCGAGTCAGGCCTAACCACCCAACATCAGTGCCCGACCTCACTAATGCTCTTGTGGCTGAATGGAATCAAGTCCCTGCAGCAATGTTCTAACATCTTGCGGAAAGCCTTCCCAGAAGAATGGAGGCTATTATAGCAACAAGAGGGGGACCAACTCCATATTAATGCCCATGATTTTGGAATGAGATGTTCGACGAGCAGGTGTCCTACTTTTGGTCATGTGTAATCAAAATGTAACTGCTGAATAACCTGCCTATAAACACTTAACTGATAAATACTACAGTTTACTCCTAGACAGCCCAAATAACATGTTATCTGCTACAGAGGAACTCACATATGTCAGCTATTGACAGGTTAAATGTTTGCTGAAGGAAAGGGTGCTTTAACAAGAGATCATCCTGTATAAGTTAACAACATGGTCCATACTGTTTTGAAGCTTTTACATTCCCTATAATGCTTATAAGTCACATTGATTGATTCATTGATTGATTACTAGCCTACTATCATCAAATAATTACTTAGACTATGTTAAACCTATGTTTCAATCCACTCGAGACAACACAGGCTTTAAAGTCATTATCCATTTTGGCAGTTTTTTATTTAACCTTTATTTAACTAGGCAAGTCAGTTAAAAACAAATTTGTATTTACAATGACAGCCTACCAAAGGGCAAAAGACCTGCTGTGGGGACGGGGGACTGGTATTCTTTTTAAACAAATACGCATCACGACAAGAGAGACAACACAACATAAAGAGAGAACTAAGACAAGAAAATAGAAAGGCAGCAACACATGACAACACAGCACAGTAGCAACACAACATGGCAACAACATAGTAGCAACACAACATGGCAGCAACACAACATGGTAGCAGCACAAAACATGGTACAAACAATTTTGGGCACAGACAACAGCATAAAGGGCAAGAAGGTAGAGACAACAATACATGACGCAAAGCAGCCACAACTGTCAGTAAAAGTGTCCATGATCGAGTCTTTGAATGAAGAGATTGAGATAAAACTGTCCTGTTTGAGTGTGTGATGCGACGGGTATACAGAGATGACCAGTTTACAGAGGAGTATAGAGTGCAATGATGTGTCCTATAAGGAGCATTGGTGGCAAATCTGATGGCCAAATGGTCAAGAACATCTAGCCGCTTGATCTATAAATGATATCTCCGTAATCTAGCATGGGTAGGATGGTCATCTGAATCAGGATAAAGTTTGGCAGCTGGGGTGAAAGAGGAGCGATTACGATAGAGGAATCCACGTCTAGATTTAACTTTAGCCTGCAGCTTTGATATGTGCTGAGAGAAGGACAGTGTACCTTCTAGCCATACACCCAAGTACTTGTATGAGGTGACTAAACCCTCAGATGTAGTAATCAGACCTGTGGGGAGAGGGGCATTCTTCTTACCAAACCACATTACCTTTGTTAAGGAGGTGTTCAGAACAAGGTTAAGGGTAGAGAAAGCCTGTTGGACACTAAGAAATCTTTGTTGTAGAGCTTTTGACACAAAATCCGGGGAGGGGCAAGCTGAGTATAAGACTGTATCATCTGCATATAAGTGGATGAGAGAGCTTCCTACTGTCTGAGCTATGTTGTTGATGTAAATTGAGAAGAGCATGGGGGCTAGGATTGAGCTTTGGGGTACTCCGTTGGTGACGGGCAGTGGCGGACACAGCAGATGTTCTGACTTCATACACTGTGCTCGTTGAGAGAGGTAGTAAGCAAACCAGGCCAAAGAACCTTATGAGACACCAATACTCCTTAGCCGGCCCACAAGAATGGAATGGTCTACTGTATCAAAAGCTTTGGCTTTTGTCAAAAGTCAATAAAAATAGCAGCAACAAATTGCTTAGAATCAAAGGCAATGGTGACATCATTGAGGACCTTTTTAAGGTTGCAGTGACACATCCATAACCTGCGCAGAAACCAGATTGCATACCAAGTTTGCAATCTGTTTTTCCAACATTTTTGATAAACAGGGCAAAACTAGAAATAGGCCTATAACAGTTAGGATCAGCTTGATCTCCCCCTTTAAATAAAGGACAGACTGTCGCTGCCTTCAAAGCCATGGGAACCTCCCCAGAAAGGAGAAACAGTTTTTTTTTTTTTTTTAAAGGTCAGAGATAGGCTTGGTGAGGATAGGGGCAGATATCTTAAAGAAGAAAGGGTCTAAACCATCTGACCCAGATGTTTTTTTAGGGTCAAGTTTCAGGAGATCCTTTTGCACCTCGGACTCAGTGACCGCCTGCGAGAAGAAACTTTGTAGCAGGGCAGGGGGAAAAGAGGGAGAAGCGTCGAGGCAAGTCGCATTAGAAGGGGTGGGAGATGAGGAAATGTTGGAAGTGCAAGGAGGCATGGCTAAGTCAAAGAGGAATCCTGACTTAATGAAGTGGTGATTAAGGAGCTCAGTCATGTGCTTCTTGTCAGTTACAATCACATCAACTTTAAGGGACATGGGCAGCTGTGAGAAGGAGGGTTTATTCTCCAGGTATTTAAACGTTTTCCAGAACTTCGTAGTGTTAAACCCACAGAGAGAACAGCTCCTTAAAGTAACTAACTTTGGCCTTCCGGATAGCCTGAGTGCACTTATTTCTCATTTGCCTGAACAAGAGCCAGTCAGCCAGAGTATGTGTGTGCCGAGCCTTTCGCCAAATGCAATTCTTGAGGTGGAGTAACTCACAGTCGAACACTACTACTCATTCAAGGGTTTTTCTTAATATTTTACTATTTTCTAGAATGTAGAATAATAGTGCAGACATCAACACTATGAAATGTGGAATATTTTTTTTACCAAAAAAGTTTAAAAAATATATATATTTTAGATTTTAGATTCTTCAAAGTAGCCCTCTTGGAATTATCTCAACCAGTTTCATGAAAGCTTTTCCGACAGTCTTGAAGGAATTCCCACATAAGCTGAGCACTTGTTGGCTGCTTTTCAATCACTATGTGGTCCATCTCAATTGAATTGAGTTCAGATGATTGTGGATGCCAGGTCATCTGATGCAGCACCATCACTCTCCTTCTAAGTCAAATAGCCCTTACACAGCCTGGAGGTGTGTTTTGAGTCATTGTCCTGTTGAAAACCAAATGATAGTCCCAATAAGCACAAACCAGATGGAATGGCATATCACTGCAGAATGCTGAGGTAGCCATGCTGGTTAAGTGTGCCTTGAATAAACCACAGACAGTGTCACTAGCAAAGCACCCCCATACGATCACACCACCTCCTCCATGCTTCACGGTGGGAACCACACATGCCGAGATCATCCGTTCACTTACTCTGCGTCTCACAAAGTCACGCCGGTTTGAACCAAAAATCAGACCAAAGGACAGATTTCCAACTGTCTAATGGCCATTGCTCATGTTTCTTGTCCCAAGCAAGTCTCTTCTTCTTATTGGAGTCTTTTAGTAGTGGTTTCTTTGCAACAATTTGACTGTGAAGGCCTCATCCTAACCAACCTGCCCTCCAAATACACCTCTGCTGTCTTCAACCAGGATCTCAGCGATCACTGCCTCATTGCCTGCATCTGTAATTGGTCTACGGTCAAACGACCACCCCTCATCACTGTCAAACGCTCCCTAAAACACTTCAGCGAGCAGGCCTTTCTAATCGACCTGGCATGGGTATCCTGGAAGGATATTGACCTCATTCTGTCAGTAGAGGAAAAAGTACTTTCCTCACCATCTTAAATAAGCATGCCCCATTAAAAAAATGTAGAACCAGGAACAGATATAGCCCTTGGTTCACTCCAGACCTGACTACCCTTGACCAGCACAAAAACATCCTGTGGCGTACTGCATTAGCATCGAATAGCCCCCGCATCGAATAGCCCCCGAATGGTGGCACCAACTTTTCAGGGAAGTTAGGAACCAATATACACAGCCAGTTAGGAAAGCAAAGGCTAGCTTTTTCAAACAGAAATTTGCATCCTGTTGCAAAAACTCCAAAACATTGTGGGACACTATAAAGACCATGGAGAATATGAGCACCTTCTCCCAGCTGCCCACTGCACTGAGGCTAGGAAACACTGTCACCACCGATAAACCCACGATAATTGAGAATTTCAATAAGCATTTTTCTTCGGCTGGCCATGCTTTCCACCTAGCTACCCCTACCGCGGTCAACAGCCCTGCACCCCCCACAGCAACTTACCCAAGCCTCCCCATTTCTCCTTCACCCATATCCAGATAGCTGATGTTCTGAAAGAGCTGCAAAATTAGGACCACTACAAATCAGCCGGGCTAGACAATCTGGACCCTCTCTTTCTAAAATTATACGCCAAAATTGTTGCAAACCCTATTACTAGCCTGTTCAACATCTCTTTCATATTGTCTGAGATCCCCAAAGATTGGAAAGCTGCTGCGGTCATCCCCCTCTTCAAAGGGGGGGACACTCTTGACCCACAGGGTCCAATCCTCGGGCCGACTATTTTCTCTGTATACATCAATGATGTCGCTCTTGCTGCTGGTGATTCTATGATCCACCTCTACTCAGACGACACCATTCTGTTTACTTCTGGCCCTTCTTTGGACACTGTGTTAACTAACCTCCAGACGAGCTTCAATGCCATACATCTCTCCTTCCGTGGCCTCCAACTGCTCTTAAATGCAAGTAAACTAAATGCATGCTCTTCAACCGATCACTGCCCACACCTGTCCGCCCGTCCAGCATCACTACTCTGGACGGTTCTGACTTGTGAATATGTGAACAACTACAAATACCTAGGTGTCTGGTTAGACTGTAAACTCTCCTTCCAGACTCACATTAAGCATCTCCAATCCAAAATTAAATCTAGAATCGGCTTCCTATTTCGCAACAAAGCATCCTTCACTCATGCTGCCAAACATACCCTCATAAAACTGACCATCCTACCGATCCTTAACTTCGGCGATGTCATTTACAAAATAGCCTCCAACACTCTACTCAGTAAATTCGATGAAGTCTATCACAGTGCCATCCGTTTTGTCACCAAATCCCCATATACTACCTACCACTGCGACCTGTGTGCTTTTTTTGGCTGGCCCTCACTTCATATCCGTCGCCAAATCCACTGGCTCCAGGTCATCTATAAGTCTTTGCTAGGTAAATACCCGCCTTGCTAGGTAAATACCCGTAGCACGCGCTCCAGCAGATATATTTCACTGGTCACCCCCAAATCCAATTGCTCTTCCGCCGCCTTTCCTTCCAGTTCTCTGCTGCCAATGACTGGAACAAACTGCAAAAATCACTGAAGCTGGAGACTCATATCTCTCTCACTATCTTTAAGGACCAGCTGTCAGAGCAGCTCACAGATCACTGCACCTGTACATAGCCCATCCAACTACCTCATCCCCATACTGTTATTTATTTTATTTATTTTGCTCCTTTGCACCCCAGTATCTCTACTAGCACACTCATCTTCTGCACAGCTTTCACTCCAGTGTTTAATTGCTATATTGTAATTATTTCCCAACTGTGGCCTATTTATTGTCATACCTCCCTTATCCTACCTCATTTGCACACACTGTATATAGACTTTTTTTCTATTGTATTATTGACTGCATGTTTGTTTATTCCATGTGTAACAACTCTGTGTTGTTTTTTTGTGTCGCACTGCTTTGCTTTATCTTGGCCAGGTCGCAGTTGTAAATGAGAACTTGTTCTCAACTAGCCTACCTGGTTAAATAAAGGTGAAAAAAAATCATGCAGTCTCCTCTGAACATTTGATGTTGAGATGTGTCTGTTACTTGAACTCTGAAGTAAAAAAAATACTGCAATTTCTGAAGCTGGTAACTCTAATGAACTTGTCCTTTGCAGCAGAGGTAACGGTCCTCAAGAGAGACAGTTTCCGCATAGCACTTGATGGTTGTTGTGACCGCAATTGAAGACTGACCTTCATGTCTTAAACTAATGATGGACTGTCATTCATTTTTGCTCATTTGAGCTGTTCTTGCCATACTATGGACTTATAGGGCTATGTTTTGTATACCACCCCTACCTTGTCACAACAAGGCACACATGTTAATTGAAATGCATTCCAGGTGACTACCTCATGAAGCTGGTTGAAAGTGCCACGAGTGTGCAAAGCTGTCATCAAGGCAAAGGGTGGCTCAAATATAAAATACGTTTGGATTTTTTAACACTTTTTTTGGTTACTACATGATTACATATGTGTTATTTCATCATTTTGATGTCTTCAAATCAAATCAAATCAAATGCATTTATATAGCCCTTCGTACATCAGCTGATATCTCAAAGTGCTGTACAGAAACCCAGCCTAAATCCCCAAACAGCAAGCAATGCAGGTGTAGAAGCACGGTGGCTAGGAAAAACTCCCTAGAAAGGCCAAAACCTAGGAAGAAACCTAGAGAGGAACCAGGCTATGTGGGGTGGCCAGTCCTCTTCTGGCTGTGCTGGATGGAGATTATAACAGAACATGGCCAAGATGTTCAAATGTTCATAAATGACCAGCATGGTCGAATAATAATAAGGCAGAACAGTTGGTACTGGAGCAGCAGCACGGCCAGTGGACTGGGGACGACAAGGAGTCATCATGTCAGGTAGTCCTGGGGCATGGTCCTAGGGCTCAGGTCCTCCGAGAGAGAGAAAGAAAGAGAGAAAGAAAGAGAGAATTAGAGAGAGCACACTTAAATTCACACAGGACACCGAATAGGACAGGAGAAGTACTCCAGATATAACAAACTGACCCTAGCCCCCTGACACATAAACTACTGCAGCATAAATACTGGAGGCTGAGACAGGAGGGGTCAGGAGACACTGTGGCCCCGTCCGAGGACACCCCCGGACAGGGCCAAACAGGAAGGATATAACCCCACCCACTTTGCCAAAGCACAGCCCCCACACCACTAGAGGGATATCTTCAACCACCAACTTACCATCCAGAGACAAGGCTGAGTATAGCCCACAAAGATCTCCGCCACGGCACAACCCAAGGGGGGGCGCCAACCCAGACAGGATGACCAAAGCCAGACCATGGTTTACAACTGCACATGGGGACAAAGATCGCAGTTTGTGGAGAAATGTCTCTCTGGTCTGATGAAACAAAAATAGAACTGTTTGGCCATAATGACCATCGTTATGTTTGGAGGAAAAAGAGGGAGGATTGCATGCCGAAGAACACCATCCCAACCGTGAAGCACGGGGGTGGCAGCATCATGTTGTGGGGGTGCTTTGCTGCAGGAGGGACAGGTGCACTTCACAAAATAGATAGCATCATGAGGGAGGAAAATGATGCGGATATATTGAAGCAACATCTCAAGACATCAGTCAGGAAGTTAAAGCTTGGTCGCAAGTGGGTCTTCCAAATGGACAATGACCCCAATCATACTTCCAAAGTTGTGGCAAAATGGCTTAAGGACAACACAGTCAAAGTATTGGAGTGGCCATCACAAAGCCCTGACCTAAATCCTATAGAAAATGTGTGGGCTGAACTGAAAAAGCGTGTGCGAGCAAGGAGGCCTAGAAACCTGACTCAGTTACCCTCGCTCTGTCAGGAGGAATGGACCAAAATTCACCCAAGTTATTGTGGGAAGCTTGTGGAAGGCTACCCAAAACATTTGACCCAAGTTAAACAATTTAAAGGCAATGCTACCAAATACTAATTGAGTGTTTGTAAACTTCTGACCCACTGGGAATGTGATGAAATAAATAAAAGTTTAAATAAATCATTCTCTCTACTATTATTCTGACATTTCACATTCTTAAAATAAAGTGGTGATCCTAACTGACCTAAAACAGGGATTTTTTTCTAGGATTAAATGTCAGGAATTGTGAAAAACTGAGTTTAAATGTATTTGACTAAGGTGTATGTAAACTTCTGACTTCAACTGTACATCTCTTTCCATCAAATATATGTTATAATTTTCAAACTAGTTGTTTCATTGGAGGGCAGTTAAATAATTTTTATCAAAAGCAATCCCGTTTGCATGTGAAAACGCAGAATCCGACTAACTTCTCCACGTGCTGAATCTAAGTCACTTTGGTTTTGAGCCGACTTCGAGGTGGGCTTTGAAACGGGGAACCTGGCTCACGCCCGACCGGTGGCCCGGTTCCAAAATAAAAAATGCGATCACTTTTGACCTTTTCACCTGGTGCAAACTCCTCCCACCGGGACAACCTATGCCAGATAATCCCATCCCCTCAATATCTCATGTGAAGTCTTCCAAAAAAATGTTTTGCACATATTGAAATTTTACAACCCTATGTTATCATATTTATTTAACATGAGATCATGTTCTCTTGAGATCACGTGTTCACATGTGGAATTCATGTGGTTTTTCCAATAAGGGTCACACTCAGATTTAAATATATGTATTTAGAGGATTCAATAAAAAAAACGTGTGCGAGCAAGGAGGCCTACAAACCTGTCTCAGATACACCAGCTCTGTCAGGAGGAATGGGCCAAAATTCACCCAATTTATTGTGGGGAGCTTGTGGAAGGCTACCCAAAACGTTTGACCCAAGTTAAACAATTGAAAGATAATGCTACCAAATACTAAATGAGTGTATGTAAACTTCTGACCCACTGGGAATGTGATGAAAGAAATAAAAGTTGAAATAAATCATTCTCTCTAATACTAATACTAAAATGTATTTAACATGAGATCATGTTCTTATGAGATCACGTGTTCACATGTGGAATTCATGTGGTTTTTCCAATAAGGGTCACACTCAGATAAAAAAATATATATATTTAGAGGATTCAAGAAAGGCAAGATATTTGTGAAACATGCATGTGCTGTTTGGATAGCTCATCATATAGCCAACACCCCTGTCTTAAAATACGTGCAACTATTGTTTTAAAGTAGACTTATGACCAAACGTAGCAGGTCATCCATCCTCTTCCTCTCCGCCACCTCCTTTGGCATGGCTCCATTTGCGGACTCCACCCTTTTTAGCCATTCCATCCACTCCAGTCAATGTGCAAATCCGTTTCTATTTTCCAACACCCCCAGACCTTTGCTGTGGTGGTACATGTATCATATATCTGCTTCTTCTGTGAGTTTTACACAAGCTATTATACTCAAAGTTATTATAGCCTAGTCATTTTTACTTATACAGAGTTCAAGCTCTTTTTATAGAGGCTATTAAATATAGCCTAATATAGGCTATTCTTACTTGTTACAATAGACTGTATGTCACGACTCCCACCGAAGGTGGCTGTCGGCGCTCGGCGGTCATTGTCGCAGGTCTACTAGCCGACCACCGATCCCTTTTTCCTTTTCTTTTCGTTTGGTCTTATTGGTTGCACCTGTCTCTTATTTTGTTTCTTGATTTATGTCTATTTAAGCCTGTTAGGCCCACCTATGTTTGTGCGGGATTGTTCCTCTGTTAGTTTGTGGATGTGCATTTGTATTTTATTTTCTCCGGTCTGTTTGGGCTGGTCAGCTTTATGCGCCTAGAGTTTTGGCGTGACCGTTTGTACCGGAATAAAATGCACGGGCAGGGTGTGGTAATGTATATCGATGATATACTGATCTACTCTGCCACACGCGCCGCGCATGTGTCTCTGGTGCGTAGGGCACTTGGGCGACTGCTGGAGCATGACCTGTATGCCAAGGCTGAGATATGTGTGTTCTCCAAACAAGCCGTTTCCTGGGTTATCGCATTTCCACCTCTGGGGTGGTGATGGAGTGTGACCGTGTTACAGCCGTGCGTAAATGGCCGACCCCGACCACGGTAAATGAGGTGCAGTGGTTTTTAGGGTTTGCCAATTACTACCGGAGGTCTATCAAGGGTTTTGGTAAGGTGGCTGCTCCCATTACCCCACTGCTGAAGGGGGGACAGGCGCACTTGCGCTGGTCAGCAGAGGCGGGCAGAGCTTTCAGTCGCCTGAAGAAGCTGTTCACCGACACTCCCGTGCTGGCTCATCCGGACCCCTCTTTGACGTTCATAGTGGAGGTGGACACGTCCGAGGCTGTGGTGGGAGCCGTGCTATCACAGCGCTCGGGCACGCCACCAAAGCTCCGCCCCTGCGTTTTCTTCTCGAGGAAGCTCGGTCTGGCGGAGCGGAACTATGACATGGGGGACCGGGAGTTATTAGCTGTAGTCAAGGCTCTGAAGGTGTGGAGACATTGGCTTGAGGGGTCCAAGCACCCTTTCCTCATCTGGACTGACCATCATAATCTCTAGTATCTCCGTGCAGTGAGGAGATTGAATCCGCGTCAGGCCAGGTGGGCCATGTTTTTTACCTGATTTCATTTTATTTCCTATCGGCCAGTCTCACCTTAATACGAAGGCCGACGCGCTGTCCCACCTATATGACACAGAGGAGCGGCCTATCGATCCGACTCCCATCCTCCCAGCTTCATGTCTGGTAGCACCGGTGCTATGGGAGGTGGACGCGGAGATCGAGCGGGCATTATGGTTGGAACATGCACTCCCTCAGTGTCCAGCAGGTGTGCAGTACGTGCCGCTTGGTGTCCGTGATCGGTTGATTCGATGGGCCATACACTACCCTCTTCGGGTCAACCTGGTATCGAGAGGACAGTGCGGAGTCTTAGGGGGAGGTACTGGTGGCCCACTTTGGTCAAGGACGTGAGGTTTTATGTCTCCTCCTGCTCGGTGTGTGCTCCTCGACACCTGCCTAGAGGGAAGTTACAGCCCCTCCCCGTTCCACAACGGCCGTGGTCGCATTTGTCGGTGGATTTTCTCACCAACCTTCTCCCGTCTCAGGGAAACACCACGATCCTGGTCGTTGTGGATCGGTTTTCTAAGTCCTGCCGTCTCATCCCGTTGCCCGGTCTCCCTACGGCCCTAAAGACTGCGGAGGCTCTGTTTACCCATGTCTTCCGGAACTACGGGGTGTCTGAGGACATCGTTTCTGATCGGGGTCCCCAGTTCACGTCCAGAGTTTGGAGGGCATTCATGGAACGGCTGGGGGTCTCGGTAAGTCTAACATCGGGTTTCCACCCCGAGAGTAATAGGCAGGTGGAGGGAGTGAACCAGGATATGGGTAGGTTTCTGCTGTCGTATTGCTGGGACCGGTCTGGTGAATGGGCGAGGTACGTCCCATGGGCGGAGGTGGCTCAGAATTCCCTCCGCCAATCCACTACTAACATGTCACTGTTCCAGTGCATGTTGGGCTACCAGCCAGGCCTGGCTCTGTGGCATCAGAGCCAGACCGAGAATCCTGCGGTGGAAAAATGGGTGCAGCGCCCGAAGGACACCTGGAGAGCCATCCAGGAATCATTAAAACAAGCTAGTGGATGGCAGAAGAGGAGCGCTGACCAGCACCGCAGTGAGGCCCCCATGTTCTCACCGGGGGACCAGGTCTGGCTCTCGACCCGAAACCTGCCCCTCCGCCTGCCCTGCTGGAAGCTGGGGCCGCAGTGTGTGGGGCTATTTAAAGTCCTGAGGAGGATAAACGAGGTGTGTTAAAGGTTACAGCTTCCTCCTTACTATCGTATTAACCCCTCGTTTCATGTGTCTCTCCTCAGGCCAGTGGTGGCTGGTCCCCTGCAGGAAGGTGAGGTGCCGGAGGTCCCTCTGCCCCCTCTGGACATCGAGGGGTCCCCAGCGTACACTATACGTGCTATTCTGGACTCTAGACGCCGGGTGAGGGGCCTACAGTACCTCGTGGACTGGGAGGGTTACGGTCCGGAGGAGAGGTGCTGGGTACTGGTGGGGGACATTTTGGACCCTTCACTACTGAGAGACTTCCACCGCCTCCACCCGGATCGCCCTGCACCTCGCCCCCCGGGTCACCCTCGAGGCGGTGGCGGCGCGCTGCGGGAGCCGCTCGTCAGGGGGGGGTACTGTCACGACTCCCACCGAAGTGGCTCCCCTGTCTGTTCAGGCGGCGCTCGGAGGTTGTTGTCGCCGGTCTACTAGCCGCCACCGATCCCTTTTTCCTTTTCTGTTCGTTTGGTCTTATTGGTTGCACCTGTCTCTTATTTTGTTTCTTGATTTATGTATATTTAAGCCTGTTAGGCCCACCTATGTTTGTGCGGGATTGTTCCTCTGTTAGTTTGTGGATGTGCATTTGTATTTTATTTTCTCCGGACTGTTTGGGCTGGTCAGTTTTATGCGCCTAGTACCGGAATAAAATGAGATTGTCCAACCCTCTGCTCTCTGCGCCTGACTCCAAACCCACTACTCCTAGAAGACTTGACACTGTATATGAGATTTTTTTTCCCGATAAGTTTTTCCCATGCTGATCTTTGGCTTTTTAGGATGGTTTTTACGCTGCCTGCCTTGCAGGTAAATTACATTTCTGGTAGTCGTCATTTATATGTCATTAATCCTGTCTGGGGATGAGCATTCAATACTGTATGTGCTGTGAGGTCTGTAATGTGGGTTCCACTGTGGTACAGAAAGGAAATCTAGGATCTATTTCACCACATTTTTACACTTAAGAAATAGGAGTGAATATAATGTCCCTCTTGTGTAGTTATTTTTTGTTTCTTGTCTTATTATTTCTTTAAACATAAAAATATCTCCAGTTTATCCCATAAGCAAGTAGTTTAGCCTCGTCAGTTGATGTTACAATTAAAGAACTGGGCTATAAAGCCAGTCATTCCGCAAATTCATAACAATTGTTGGTTGAATGGAAATACCCTTATAACGTCAATCTACCTTGCTACAGTATGTAAAGTAGCTTTCTTTCTCTCAAGTGGATTGGCTACGACTCCATCGGATTACTTTCTGATTGGGCCGATCTCTTGTCAATGTATGAGCTCTAACTCCAGGCACTACGATCTGTTCTCTTCGAGACAAATAGCGTTTCGCTTTAGGATGCTGAAGGCACCGCTCTCGCATCAGGACCAGAAGTCTGAATGGGATGGAGACGAAAAAATAGGTAGGCTCAGCTTGCATGTTTCTGCCGTCTATTGTACTGTTTCAGAGCCACTTTAATCAACTGTTTAGTAGCCTATGCCGGGGCTTTGACTTCATGTAAATGAGTTTACCGTAATATTTACACGGTTGCGTTCACGGTCCCAACCAGCTCATATCAGGCTACTGTTCACATTTGTTTTATTCAGTCTCGAGGTATTTCCTTAATTAACTCCTAAAAAACCACAGTGTAGCTCTAGCATCTGCGTGTTCCTGTGCCCTCCGCTGGACGCGAGCCCACTGATAATAGATTTATGATTTCTGCTCAATTGTGCAGCACTGAGCAACTCTTGATGGGGGCTATGTTGATAATGACAGTGGACTAGCCTGCTTCAAAATGAACTTCATTTAGAAACTTGGTGTGAAGAAGTCTTCTAATAATCAAAATAAACGGGCAGGTTGTCTTAACTGTAGCTCTGTTCTAGGTACTGTTGTCTATATGGCATGTAGTGTCTGTAGTTTCTTTTGACATCTCTAAAACTCCCGCTGTCCTCTTGGCTGTACAGAGGCATATTCATCTTATTGTACCATCATGTCTGTTATATCTCCCGTTCTATGTCCAACCTCCAGAAAGATGAGAAGACTGAAAGACAGGAATGCCTATGGGCCAATGTTAGCCTAGACACAGGTATAGGACTTACTTCATTTAAAGTGTTACCATAAAGTTACACACTCTGTGTCTGTGTACAATACATTATGGCAATTTGGCTAAATTATATTGCGTCGCAGTTAAGTCATTTTAATAGTGCGTTTATTAAATCGTGCTGTGCCCACGCACATGATGCATCCCATATGGCCATGCATATGATTATGCTTTTAGGCTTACTGTAGCTTAGGAACATGATATATGCCAATTCTCTGTGTATGATTTGTCTGATACTAAAAAGCATAATTGTGATTTGAAACATAACCATGAGAATGTGATAGGCAGCACATCAACAATACAAAGGCATAGCCTATACCTCTTCAGTTTGTGTGCTTGATAATACCAATCTAGCAATAGCACAATCTTCTTTTGGCAGAGATTTAGGTGTTTACAGAGAAAATGAAAATGTCCGCCTTTGACTACAATCACTTTAATTTATGTCGTTTTGTGCTGCTGTCAAAGAGTTCTGCTCCCTTACACGGTGAGAGCCTGTAGGTCTCTCGTCAGTGCCCTCAATGTGACTGCCTCCTTTCAACAGGCGCTCACAGGCTTACATTCATGCTGAATATGCTGAGTCCTTGGTTTTTGCCTTTTTGACCTCAAACATGTGGTGAATTTGTTTAGCACATCTATTTTATTATATGAGATTCCTCTTGAAGTCTGCAAAAGGGGGCCTGCTTATATAAATGTTCTCCCTTTGGCTTTTCATCCGTGGCAGTCATGTAGTTGTAGGTTCTGCCTTTAACCTTGATGTGGAGTGTGTGGTGTCCAATTTAATTTCAGTTATTGGTTTGGTATCTAACAAATGCTACTGTGCTCCTCATCCATCTTCCTTAGATCTCCACTGTAATAATCTTTGTCATTTGCCATTTTGCACTCGATTGGATCACATAATCCCTTCAGTCGAAGCATCAATATAAATCCTAACTAACAGAACATAGAGACACAGGTGTGTGTGATACGATAGAGCCTGGCATGCACAGGCTCTATCGTATCCCCATTTCTGCCTTGTGTTTTAACTACAGCTTTGAATCTAGTATCTTGACATTGATATATCGATTGCAGCTTCAATAGACGTGGGAGTTAATCGATTACATTTTTTTTGCATTGACACACTGTGACATTTGCTGCAGCCGAATGGGGAACCACACAACAATGAATGGGAAATGTATTCCAAGGAATGATTTTCAAAGATGGGTCTGGTTGGGTTCACGACTCCTGCAGAATTTCTAGTGAAAAATATAATGCCAAGGAAATAATTTAAGTGGGTGAATATGAAAGTCTGCAGCCCTATAATTAAAACAACAGGACTTGGTTTATCGTACTTATTTTCAGAACAGATGAAGCTGTTACCAGTAGGTACATCTGTTAGATATTTGTTTCATCACCCAATATCTTCTCATGATATTCTTCATTCCCAAACCAAGGCTTGTATTTGATGAAAGATGGGGGGCAAAATAAAATAAGTACACAGGCAGAGCTTTAGTAGAGCTTTGAGAGTTGCCTTTACCTGTTCCCGTTGGGCCGTGCATTATATATTTAAAGCCCAGTTCCTGAAGAGGCACTGGAGCTATAATTGGGTTTCTCTGAGGGAATTTTCTGGCTCTCAAGGCCCACGGACATGGTCATTGTGGAATTCGGTGTTCCACAGCTCTGGATCAAGTGGATCACAGAATAAATGTTATTGGCAGAACAAATCAGTTAGACGGGCATTTGAGTTCTATAGGCAGGTACGTACAGTACCAGACAAAAGTTTGGAATCACGTAGTAAACAAAAAAGTGTTAAACAAATTAAATGTATTTTATATTATTAAAAGTAGCCACCCTTTGCTTTGATTACAGATTTGCACACTCTTGTCATTCTCTCGACCAGCTTCACCTGGAATGCTTTTCCAACAGTCTTGAAGGAGTTCCCACATATGCTGAGCATTTGTTTGCTTGTTTTCCTTCACTTTGCAGTCCAACTCATCCCAAACCATCTCAATAGGGTTGAGATCGGGTGATTGTGGAGGACAGGTCATCTGATGCAGCACTCCATCAATCTCCTTCTTGGTCAAATAGCCCTTACATAGGGGCCTTCCGAGTGGCGCGGTGGTCTAAGGCACTGCATCGCAGTGCTATCTGTGCCACTAGAGATTCTGGGTTCGAGTCCAGGCTCTGTCGCAGCCAGCCATGAACTGGAGACCCATTGGGGCGGGGCACAATTGGCTCAACATCGTCCGGGTTAGGGGAGTGTTTGGCCGGCAGGGATGTCGTTGTCCCATCGCGCACTAGTGACTCCTGTGGCGGGCAGGGCACAGTGCACGCTGACAAGGTTGCCAGGTGTACGGTGATTCCTCCAACACATTGGTGTGGCTGGCTTCCAGGTTAAGTGGGCGTTGTATCAAGAAGGCTCACCTGTTAATTGAAATGCATTCCAGGTGACAACTTCATGAAGCTGGTTGAGAGAATCCCAAGAGTGTGCAAAGCTGTCATCAAGGCAAAGGGTGGCTACTTTGAAGAATCTCAAATATAAAATATATTTTGATTTGTTTAACACGTTTTTGGTTACTACATGATTCCATATGTGTTATTTCATAGTTTTGATGTCTTCACTATTATTCTACAATGTAGAAAATAGTAAAAATAATAAAAACCCTGGAATGAGTAGGTGTGTACAAACTTTTCACTGGTACTGTATGTAAATGAGACATGTCTGTATTTAATAATCTATAAATTAGCACCATTTTCTAAAAACATGTTTTCACTTTGCCATTATGGGGTATTGTGTATAGATGAGTTCAATATATATTGAAAACATGTTTTGGTGCTAATTTATAGAAAATTAAATACAGACATGTCTCATTTACATACAGTACCATTGAAAAGTTTGTACACACCTACTCATTCCAGGGTTTTTATTATTTTTACTATATATATATTACTATATATATGTATCCATTTGGAATTCAGGTTGTAACACAACAAAATGTGGAATAATTCAAGGGGTATAAATTCAATATATATACTGTATAAGTATGTGGACACCCCTTCAAATTATTGGATTCAGCTATTTCAGCCACACCCGTTGCTGACAGGTGTATAAAATCGAGCACACAGCCATGCAATCTTCACAGACAAACATTGGTAGTAGAATGGCCTTACTGAAGAGCTCAGTGACTTTCAACGTGGCACCTTCATTGGATGCCACCTTTCCAACAAGTCAGTTAGTCAAATTTCTCCCCTCCAAGAGCTGCCCCGGGCAACTGTAAGTGCTGATATTGTGAAGTAGAAAGGTATAGCATCAACAACGAATCAGCCGCGAGGTGGTAGGCCACAAAAAAACAGGACCGCCGAGTGCTGAAGCGTGTAGCACATTAACATTTTCTGTCCTCGGTTGTAACACTCACTACCGAGTTCCAAACTGCCTATGAAAGCAACGTCAGCACAATAACTGTTCGTCGGGAGTTTCATGACATGTTTTACATGGCCGAGCAGCCGCACACAAGCCTAAGATCACCATGCACAATGCCAAGCGTTGGCTGGAGTGGTGTAAACTCGTTGCCATCTGTCTCTGGAGCAGTGGAAACGAGTTCACTGGAGTGATGAATCACGAATCTGGGTTTGGTGGATGCCACCTGCCTGAATGCATTGTGCCAACTGTAAAGTTTAGTGGAGGAGGAATAATGGTCTGTGGCTGTTTTTCATGGTTTGGGCTAGGCCCCTTAGTTCCAGTGAAGGGAAATCTTAACGCTACAGCATACAATGAAATTCTAGACAGTTCTGTGCTTCCAACTTTGTGGCAACAGTTTGGGAAAGGCAATTTTCTGTTTCAGCATGACAATGCCCTCGTGCACAGTGAGGTCCTGCACAGTGCCCTGACCTCAACCCCATCAAACACCTTTGTGATGAATTGAAATGCCGACTGCAGGCCAGGCCTAATTGCACAACATTAGTGCCCGACCTCACTAATGCTCTTGTGGCTGAATGGAAGCAAGTCCCTGCAGTAATGTTCCAAAATCTAGTGGAAATCCTTATCAGAAGAGTGGAGGCTGTTATAGCAGCAAAGGGGGGACCAACTCCATATTAGAGGTCGACCGATTAATCGGAATGGCCGATTAATTAGGACTGATTTCAAGTTTTCATAACAATCGGAAATCTGTATTTTTGGGTGCTGATTTTGCCAATTTTTTTACACCTTTATTTAATCTTTATTTAACTAGCCAAGTCAGTTAAGAACACATTCTTATTTTCAATGACGGCCTAGGAACGAGGCAGAACGACAGATTTTTACCTTGTCAGCTCGGGGGATCCAATCTTGCAACCTTACAGTTAACTAGTCCAACGCTCTAACCTCCTGCCTCACGAGGAGCCTGCCTGTTACGCGAATGCAGTAAGCCGAGATAAGTTGCTAGCTAGCATTAAGCTTACCTTATAAAAAACAATCAATCAACGACTGTCGTTGCTCCAATGTGTACTTAACCATAAACATCAATGCCTTTCTTAAAATCAATACACAAGTATATATTTTAAAACCTGCATATTTAGCTAAAGGAAATCCAGGTTAGTAGGCAATATTAACCGGGTGAAATTGTGTCACTTCTCTTGCGTTCATTGCACGCAGAGTCAGGGTATATGCAACAGTTTGGGCTGCCTGGCTCATTGCGAACTCATTTTCCAGAATTTTACGTAATTATGACATAACATTGAAGGTTGTGCAATGTAACAGGAATATTTAGAGTCATGGATGCCACCCGTTAGATAAAATACGGAACGGAATAAACGTTTTGTTTTCGAGATGATAGTTTCCGGATTTGACCTAAGGCTCGTATTTCTGTGTGTTTATTATAGTTTAAGTCTATGATTTGATAGAGCAGTCTGACTGAGGGGTGGTAGGCAGCAGCAGGCTCGTAATCGTCAAAGGTATATGGTTTAGAGAGAAATAGTCGACGCGTTATAATTCCTGTAATAACTTGCGGCTGAACTTGAAAGGGGTTCCTTCATTATTTTACCGTTCATGTCTTCCATAGAGAATGTCTTGATCTACTTCAAATAAGGTCTGTGTTTCGTGCAGGTTAGGGTGCAGGTTAGGGTGCAGGTTAGGGTGCAGGCTTAAACCGCCTCAGCGTTTTGGTACCCGTGTAAATCTCACTAGGATAAGGTAACGTTTGTCAAAATATTTTCATAAATCCACTCTACAAAAAAAAAGATATTCGCTTATATTTAGCCAATATTGATCAGAGTTACCTTGTCCTATGGATATCTACACAGTTATAAAATTGGCAAGGTGGTGTAAGCCTACACGACACAAAACACAGACCTTATTTTAAGTGAATCTAAAAAATATCCTATGGAATAAAGTGAATGAAGGAACCGCTTTTCAGATTTTGCTAGAAGGTGTCATGGGAATTATGACTCGCAGTTTGGTAGTCAATTCTTACCATGTCCATTATTAAAATAGGATTTCCTGCATATAGAAATGACAGTTTTTGTTTTCAACATTCATCACAGGTAACTTAAACTCTATTTTTATTCAAACAGTTGAGAGTATTTGTCTCCTAAGCAGACTCTAGAGGTCGACCGGTTAATTGGAATGGCCGATTAATTAGGGCCGATTTCAAGTTTTCATAACAATCGAAAATCGGTATTTTTGGGCGCCGATTTCCGATTATTAAAAATAAAAAATAACATTATTTTTATTTTTATACATTTTATTTAACTAGGCAAGTCAGTTAAGAACACATTCTTATTTTCAATGACTGCCTAGGAACTGTGGGTTAACTGCCTTGTTCAGGGACAGAACGACAGATTTTCACCTTGTCAGCTCAGGGGTTCCATTCTTGCAACCGCACAGTTAACTAGTCCAACGCTCTAACCATTGCACTCCACGAGTAGCCTGCCTGTTACGTGAATACAGTGGAAGCCAAGGTAAATTGCTAGCTAGCATTAAACTTATCTTATAAAAAACAATCAATCATAATCACTAGTTATAACTACTAATCCAGTTTAGCAGGCAATATTAACCAGGTGAAATTGTGTCTCTTACTCTTGCGTTCATTGCACGCAGAGTCAGGGTATATGCAACAGTTTGGGCTGCCTGGCTCATTGCGAACTAATTTGCCAGAATTTTACGTAATTATGACATACATTGAAGGTTGTGCAATGTAACAAGAATATTTAGACTTAAGGATGCCACCCGTTAGATAAAATACCGAACCGTATTTCACTGAAATAATAAACGTTTTGTTTTCGAAATGATAGTTTCCGGATTCGATCATATTAATGACCAAAGGCTGGTGTTTCTGTGTGTTATTATGTTATAATTAAGTCTATGATTTGATAGAGCAGTCTGACTGAGCAGCAGCAGGCCCGTATTCATTCATTCAAACAGCACTTTCGTGCGTTTTGCCAGCAGCTCATCGCAAGCACAGCGCTGTTTATGACTTCAAGCCTATCAGCCTAATGGCTGGTGTAACCAATGTGAAATGGCTAGCTAGTTAGCTGGGTGTGCGCTAATACTGTTTCAAACGCCACTCGCTTTTAGATTTGGAGTAGTTATTCCCCTTGCGCTGCAAAGGCCGCTGCTTTTGTGGAGCGATGGGTAACGATGCTTTGAGTGTGGCTGTTGTCGATGTGTTCCTGGTTCGAGCCCAGGTAGGGGCGAGGAGGGGGACGGAAGCTATACTGTTACACTGGCAATACTATAGTGCCTATAAGAACATCCAATAGTCAAAGGTATATGAAATACAAATGGTACAGAGAGAAATAGTTCTATAAATACTATATTAACTACAACCTAAAACCTCTTACCTTGGAATATTGAAGTCTCATGTTAAAAGGAACCACCAACTTTCATATGTTTTCATGTTCTGAGCAAGGAACTTAAACGTTAGCTTTTTTACATGGCACACATTCTTACATGGCACATATTACTTTCTTCTCCAACACTTTGTTTTTGCAGTATTTAAACCAAATTGAACATGTTTCATTATTTATTTGAGGCTAAATTGATTTTATTGATGTTTTATATTAAGTTAAAATAAGTGTTAATTCAGTATTGTTGTAATTGTCATTATTACAAAAATGTGTGTATATATATATATTGGCTTTTTTTTGTCCTCCAATAATCGGTATCGGCATTGAAAAATCATAATCGGTCGACCTCTACTCCATATTATACCCATGATTTTGGAATGTGATGTTCAACAAGCAGGTGTCCATATACTTTTGGTCATGTAGTGTACTTCCTGGCACTGTTGTGCAGCAGATTTTTCACAAGGGGACAGCTTTCTTTCATCGGGCGGCCGTTTAGGAAATTATTGGCAAAATGTGAGTATACCTACAGTACCGTACTTCTCCAAGCATCACTAACACCACTGGATATATGGGGTCATCAGCTCATGATATTTTGCTCTTTCACACCGCGTCTTGGTGATTATCGAGGCCGGGATAGTGTTGGAATGATTTTTTTAAAATACTGTGAGGAACTGTTATTATTGTTCGCAAAGGATGTTAAAAAACAGACTTTGATGACTTACTGGGTGAGGTGAAGAAAAAATTACTGAGAAGCTCAGCTTATTAGTGGTGGTTGTGGTGAGTTAAGACAATCAGAAATCAGACATCCCCAACTGGGCACTTTCCTACATTTGCGCTCAGCAGGCAAGGTACAGTAGGCCTACTTCGACGTGTGCTCAGGTGCTCTCCCTCAATGTTATCAGGACAGAGAAACCAGACAAATGCTCATTGCTCACATGGAGCTCACCATACAAAAGACATTGAAAAAAATGACAACTTGTAAAATGATGCTTATGAAATAAAGCAAAACTTTTTTTCTCAGAAGTGTAACAGGTTGTGAACTCTGCAAACAACATTTCCACTCCGATAATGACAACGGCAAATGACTGTCAGTAATACAGGCACAAAAAAATTGTCAAAGACTCCAGCCACCCTAGTCATAGACTGTTCTCTCTACTACCGCATGGTGAACCCTATTCGAATCAGTGACATACAGGGCATTTGGAAAGTATTCAGACTCTTTTACTTTTTCCACATTTTGTTATGTTACAGCCTTTTTCTAAAAGTGATTAGATGCGCGGGGTTTCCTCATCAATCTACACACAGCACCCCTTAATGACAAAGCATAAACTGATTTTTATAAATTTTTGCAAATGTATAAAACAATGTTTTTTTTATGAAATATCACATTTACAAAGGTATTCAGACCCTTTACTCAGTACTTTGTTGAAGCACCTTTGGCAGTGATTACAGCGTTGAGTCTTGTTGGGTATGACGCTTCAAGCTTGGCACAACTGTATTTTGGGAGTTTCTCCCATTTTTTGCTGCAGATCCTCTCAAGCTCTGTCAGCTTGGATGGGGAGCATCGCTGCACAGCTACATTCAGGTCTCTCTAGCTCTCTAGAGATGTTCGATCGAGTTCAAGTCCAGGCTCTGGCTGGGCCACTCAAGGACATTCTGAGACTTGTCCCGAAGCCACTCCTGCGTTTTTTTGGCTGTGTGCTTAGGGTCGTTGTCCTGTTGGAAGGTGAACCTTCGCCCCAGTCTGAGGTCCTGAGCGCTCTGGAACATGTTTCCATCAAGGATCTCTGTACTTTGCTCCGTTCATCTTTCCCTCGATCCTGACTAGTCTCCCATTCTCTGCTGTTGAAAAACCTCCCGACAGCATGATGCTACCACCACTGTGCTTCACTGTAGGGATGGTGCCATGTTTCCTCCAGACGTGACGCTTGGCATTCAGGCCAGTGTTCAGTCTTGGTTTCATCAGACCAGAGAATCTTGTTTCTCATGGTTTGTGAGTCCTTTAGGTGCCTTTTGGCAAACTGCAAGCGGGCTCTTGGTCACCTCTCGACCAAGGCCCTTTTCCCCTGTTTGCTCAGTTTGGGAAAGCAGCCAGCTCTAGGAAGAGTCTTGGTGATTCCAAACTTCTTCCATTTAAGAATGATGGAGGCCACTTTGTTCTTGGGGACCTTCAATGCCTCAGACATTTTTTGGTACCCTTCCCCAGATCTGTGCCTTGATACAATCCTGTCTCTGAGCTCTACTGTCACACCCTGATCTGTTTCACCTGTCCTTGTTATTGTCTCCACCCCTCCAGGTGTTGCTTGTTTTCCCCAGTGTATTTATCCCCGTGTTTCCTGTCTCTCTGTGACAGTTCGTCTTGTATGCTTCCAAGTCAACCAGTGTTTTTCCCGTTCTCCTGCTTTTTGCTATTCTCCTTTTTCTGGTCCTCCCGGTTTTGACCCTTTCCTGTTTCTGGACTCTCTACCCGCCTGCCTGACCATTCTGCCTGTCTTGACTTCAAGTCTGTATGCCACTCTGTACCTCCGGGACTAGTTTTGACCTTTGCCTGTCCATGACCATTCTCTTGCCTACAACTTTTGAATTATTAAACATCTTAAACTTCAACCATCTTCCTCCTGTATCTGCATCTGAGTCTCGCCTTGTGTCGTGATATCTACAGGCAGTTCCTTCGACCTCATGGCTTGGTTTTTGCTCTGACATGCACTGTCAACTGTGGGACCTTATATAGACAGGTGTGTGCCTTTCCAAATCGTGTCCAATCAATTGAATTTCCCACAGGTGAACTCCAATCAAGTTGTAGAAAGATCTCAATGATCTCATTGGATGACCAATGAAAACAGGATGCACCTGAGCTCAATTTCGAGTCTCATGGCAAAGTTCTGAATACTTATGTAAATAAGGGATTTCTGTTTTACATTTTTTTTATAGATTTTCTAAAATTTCAAAAAACCTGTTTTCGCTTTGTCATTATTGTGTATGGTGTGTAGATTGATGGGGGACATTTTTTAAAATCCATTA
Organism: Oncorhynchus clarkii lewisi; assembly: GCF_045791955.1. Taxonomy (NCBI): domain Eukaryota; kingdom Metazoa; phylum Chordata; class Actinopteri; order Salmoniformes; family Salmonidae; genus Oncorhynchus; species Oncorhynchus clarkii. The sequence goes on along the minus strand of NC_092168.1, from coordinate 8,063,724 downwards.
TAGAACAAGGCTGTAACGTAACAAAATGTGGAAAAGTCAAGGTATCTGAATACTTTCCCGAATGCATTGTACCTATATCCTCCACTACGCCACGGCTGAGTATTGTTTCAGTAACACATCTTCAGTTGCTTTCATGTTTTTGGTATCCAAACAGAAATATAACTTTTGTAAATGTGGCAAATGCTAGATGGTTGTCTTTTTGGTTTTCCTGATATTGTCGTTTTGATAGGTATCATTCACTAAATTTGATGGCATCATTGTGAGCCAACTCTCTATACTTATGTGGCACATTATCACTACACTGATTAGCCCTGGTCTCATATCTTGATTCCATAGTTGGACCCAAAACCTGATTAGGAAGTATGCATTGTAACTTCTGATAACATTAGTAATGACTTTTTATCTTATCAGTATGCAGGATAGTATTTTGCATTCTCAGTGTTTCATCTATTTTATGCAATCTACAATTTCATGGGCAAGTGATTTCACTTTAGATGGAATCCCAGATTCCCAGTTTAGCCTTGTGTGTTACTTTGAATCACTGCACAGAACTGTTTTTAGTCATTTGGATTTCAGTAACGCTATTTAATATTTTAGTACATGTTTAAAAAAAAGAAAACGTTGAAATGCAAGTATTCATAGGAGATGCCTTATATAGAGTATGGTGAGAGGTGTTGGGAGTGCATTTAAGTCTTGCTGTAAGCATCCATCAGTTGGTTCCTGTTCGTATAATATACCCTTTTACTAAGCCATCCAAGTACATGGGACCTCAAGATACATCTAGGAATTCAGATTTTGATTAAGTAGAGTATGCAGGTTTACAATGTTGAAATGTACCATGTTACTAACAGGACACAAAAGATTGTTCCAATATATAAACCCAGGCAATTTACAAGCATAAAAACAAACTGAAAGAAATGTGCTTGAATTGTAGATTTAGTGTCCTACCATTACTTGATTTACTTATTTATCTCTTTAAGCTGCCTCAATATCTCATCGCAGGGAGAGTGCAATCAATGCTCTGAGAGCTGCATAGTGCTTAAAAGATGGAAAACAAACTCTGTCCCAGCTTCCCGCTACATTTCTGACACCTCTCTGCTATAGTATTGGGCATCGCAATTTTTCGGGAGGTACGTGTGGACGCAGGAGTTGTCTTAAAACCAAATAAATAACTCTCTGTGCACAGCGAAAAAACAAGCTCTGAATACTTCCCAGCCTCTGGACAATATCCCAGGCTGACTTGCTCTCAGCTGTTTGTGTGGCTGGCTACTGCATCCTGGTTTTATGCTCATTCTGTTTTTAGCATTCCAATCCCCTTGCACAGGTCTCATTACTTGTCTCTTCCGTCTTTAACGGAAGGTCTCTGAAGGAAACATTAGCAACAAATGAAACTCTGGAGCATACACCACAGGTGTTCCTCTCAGTGCATACTGATGAGCTGCTGCTAACTGACTGAAACACTGAACTTGTACACAGCTATCCGAAAGGGCAGCAGACAAAGACATGGTGTTGAGTGGGAACCTTGTTGTTTAACCAGTAGGTGTTGTATAGGAGGGATGCCAGTTATCATCCATGGACACGTTTGGCTGGTTGTTTACCTCAACACCGAAGTCAGTAAACAAAGCTTGGAGTAGACACTCTTTTCGCGGTCCTTCTGCTCGAATGTCATCCAAGTTTAGATGTATCATTCTTTTGTAATAAGCCACTGTATATGCTGTTTGAAGCCACAACATGCAAAACATAATTATTGAAATGTGCGGCCGCTCCACAAAATGTTTCATATTATGTAGAGACTTAAATCATTGATCATTGTTTATCTTGCTTTGTTTTTCTATGATTTTGCCTATCCACGAAGATGATTGACAACCAGTTGTAGAAACTGCATGTATCACTTGCAACCCGTTTATTTAGTAATCCCATTTTACACAGAATTATGTATGAACATTTCCTTCCTTCTCCAGTCGGTGATAAATATGCAAAGGTTCATAAAGAATGGAAGGGAGCACTTGCGGAATATTGGTCTGCCTCCCTCCCTGTCCCAGCTGCCTGATAGGAGAAGAGTGGTTCTGAGGCCTCTTGAGATTTTTACTTGATTTCCCTTGTGATCAGGGCATGTTTTCAGTGATTTCACAAAGCCTTCCCTTCCATGTAGTCGACTGAACCCATGACCTTGAGATGACGGGAAGTCTAAAGGCAGCCATGAAAAGTAGGGCTAGGAATTGCCTTGGACCTCACGATACGATATTATCACGATACTTAGGTGCCGATACAATATTTATTGTGATTCTCACGATTCTATATGTATTGCGATTCGTTACTGTGATGTTATTGTGATTTGATGTTCCAAAAATATTGCTCACTATAAAGTGCATTTGGAAAGTATTCAGACCCCTGGACTTTTCCCCCATTTTGAATACTTACTTACATACGTATTTAGATCCTTTGCTATGATACTCGAAATTGAGCTCAGGTGCATCCTGTTTCCATTGATCTTCTTTGAGATTCTTCTACAACTTGATTGGAGTCCACCTGTGGTATATTCAATTGATTGGACATGATTTGGAAAGGCACACACCTGCCTATATAAGGTCCCACCGTTGACAGTGTATATCAGAACAAAAACCAAGCCATGAGTTTGAAGGAATTGTCCATAGAGCTCCGAGACAGGATTGTGTCGAGGCACAGATTAGGGGAAGGGTACCAAAAAATGTTTGCCGTATTGAAGGTCTCCAAGAACACAGTGGCCTCCATCACTCTTAAATGGAAAACGTTTGGAACCACCATGACTCTTCCTAGAGCTGGCCACCCGGCCAAACTGAGCAATTGGGGGAGAAGGGCCTTAGTCAGGGAGGTGACCCAAGAACCTGACAGTCACTCTGACAGAGCTCCAGAGTTCCTTTCTTGAGATGGGGGAACCTTCTAGAAGGACAACCATCTCTGCAGCACTCCACCAATCAGGCCTTTATGGTAGAGTGGCCAGACGGAAGCCACTCCTCAGTAAAAGGTACATGACAGCCCGCTTGGAGTTTGCCGACAGCCCGCTTGGAGTTTGCCAAAAGGTACCAAAAGACTCACAGACCATGAGAAACAAGATTATCTGGTCTGATAAAATCAAGATTGAACTCTTTGGCCTGAATGTCAAGCGTCACATCTGGAGGAAACCTGGCACCTACGATGAAGCATGGTGGTGGCAGAGTCATGATGTGGGGATGTTTTTCAGTGGCAGGGACTGGGAGAGTAGTCAGCATCGAGGGAAAGATGAACAGAGCAAAGTACAGAGAGATCCTTGATTAAAACCTGCCTCAGAGCGCTCAGGACCTCAGACTGGGGCGAAGGTTCACCTTCTAACAGGACAATGACCCTAAGCACACAGCCAAGACAATGCAGGAGTGGCTTCGGGACAAGTCTCTGAAGGTCATTGAGTGGCCCAGCCAGAGACCGGACTTGAACCTGATCGAACATCTCTGTAGATATCTGAAAATAGTTTTGCAGCAACACTCCCCATCCAACCTTACAGCGCTTGAGAGGATCTGCAGGGAAAGAATGGGAGAAACTCCCCAAATACAGTTGTGCCAAGCTTGTAGGGTCGAGGCTGTAATAACTGCTAAAGGCGCTTCAACAAAGTACTGATTAAAGGGTCTGAATGCTTATGTCATTTCAGTTTTTTATTTTGAATACATTTGCAAAAAGTTTAAAAAACGTGTTTTTGCTTTGTCATTATTGGGTATTGTGTGTAGATTGATGAGGGGAAAAAAACGATTGAATACATTTTAGAATAAGGCTGTAATGTAACAAAATGTGGAAAAAGTCAAAGGGTCTGAATACTTTCCGAATTCACTGTATGTCTGCTGCAGAGAGACTAGAGATCACGAGAAAACGAGTTTTGATCAGTCATGGAATTGAAAGTGCTAAAAACATGTTTGCTCACTATTTAAAAAGAAGTTGGAGATAGGATAAAAAATACCAAGCAGTTCATTTTTTTATCAATACTTGGTGTCAAAGTAGCGATATTATATAATCCAAAATAACATAGCGATATTTAACTGTAGCGATCCCGTCCGTCTGTCCGTCACTAATGAAAAAACAAATGGACTTTTACAGTGTTGCAGCTGTAATATACTATAATAACCCCATTTTAGGGGGTTCGGTGAGAGAAACACAGATGTTGTTTATGTTCTGTTCTTTCTAGTGGCGTTTTAGACATGCTGCTAGAGCCCTGTGTGTGGAATAAAGGGCTGTGAAAGACAGGATTAGTTTTCTGCAGTGCACTGCACACATAATCATGTAAACCTCAGTCTGCAGCTCGCTGTCTGGCTGTTTAGGATTAAGCTGGGGAATCCAACTGGAGCAGTTTGACTTTTCAGCTCTTCTGCTTTTTTGAGCCAGACACCCCAGTGGAATAATTGCATTTCCTCCTATTTTCCCCTCAAAAACCTACCTTTTAATATTAAAGTCCTTTTACACTATCAATAATCGTATGCTGAGTTGTATAGCTTATGCGTTGTTTCCATTGTAAGCGCAAGGACTACTGCAACCTCATCTATATGTCTTCACAATTGATTACGACACTTCAATAGAATGATAAGTGTTTCACAAATTCATTTAAAGGTCAATGGTTGGATTCTGTCCCTTTAATCTATAACTGATGTCCAGGCAATGATGACAATGACTATAGGAATCTGCTTATAGGAATCTGCATATCAGTCTTGTTATACGGTGTGCCTTTAGACTTACTAACAGAGCCTTGTTGTAAATCCCCTCTAGACTCGACTTTCTCTTGCTGACAATCTGTCTCAGTCAGACGAGCAACTTCCAAGCCCTCCCTGTCTGAAAGCTGAATTTAAATCTGATTTATTCTGTCCTCCCAGTGCTTCCGTTTTGAAATGCCTCAAAAGTCAGTTCACCAAAACCTTACTAAATCCAGGCATCTCAAGAGAATAAATATTTTTCACCCCAAAAAAATCGACTCAACATATTATACTGTCAATTTGTTTAGTTCCCCTGTAAACAACCAAAATAAATGTGCATTCTCTACAGTTTAAAGCAATTGAATAACATCGACTTGATTTTGAAATACTCGTCTATAGTGTCGTGCCAGTTTATTGATGATTGTGGTTTATTTTTGCGGACATGTTTGTCATAGAGTTTCAGAGGAAGTCTACGTGGGATTGGAAAGAGAGCAGTAGCTCTATTGATAGTGTCCTTCTGCTGAGCCTGTTGTAGGTTTAGCCTCTTCATCAATACAAAATGATGCTTTAGGCAGTCGTATACAAACAACTCCACTGCACAACGAACAAAATAACACAGTTCATTTTGATCTTCCATTTCATAACTGTGCAGAGGACGAGCCTATACAGTTATATGTAGGATCTTCATTTGATCACTTTTTTGTTGCTGAGAATTTTCCTGCACTGCAGGAAATGCAGATGAGCTTTGTGATTTACATACTTTCACTGAAAGCCCACACAGTTATATTAACAGTATTGCACTTTTCATGTAGCCTACTTTTGGCCAGCTAATAGCCCAACCACCGATCCAGCAACGTTATGGACTAAACATTCAAATTATGTTGCTGCAGGATTACTTTGCTCTGACAATTATAGGTCAAATTAAGATCCTGCATCTGTATCACCGCAGGGAACTGGGTTGGCATTTTCAAAGTGGCACTGTACCCACATCTAGACATATAGAAATCATTCTTCTTTAGTCCCGTGTATTAATTACATAAGTTCTTGCTGATAGTCAGACTGATATCTTCCACCTTTTCTTGAACCCTCTTCCCCACAATAATTGAACCCTTCAACCGAAGACCCATAGTGTATTGTTTATTTTCAGATGATTACAGATGTTGTGTCTTTATATATTTTGTATTAGAAGTTCACTGTAATGTCCAGAGGTCTCAACTGAAATGTACATGCATTGTACATGTTGTCCATTTTTGTATGTAATATCAAGACTCTGGATGATTCATCTTGACTATACAACTAGAAATATACCATATCACTAACATTTCCCAAAATTGAGATATATGGTTATTTCATTGAAGGGTTCAATTGAGCTTATTGGGGTGGTCAATTCTACAAAGAGGTGAGAGCAAATCCCAGAAGGTCAATAGTCCTACAGCTAATAGGTGAATTAAGGTACAGTAAAGTCAATTGGAAATGCTGAAAACCCTTGCTCTCTTTCCTGTCCCCTCTCTCTGACTTTCCACCACCTCATAAAAATTGGGTTTGAGTTACAGCATTCGGAAACTATTCAGATCCTGTGACTCTTTCCACATTTTGGTAGGTTACAGCCTTATTCTAAAATTGATTACATTGTTTAAAACCCCCCAGAAATATCACATTTACATAAGTATTCAGACCCTTTGCTCAGTACTTTGTTGAAGCACCTCTGACAGCGATTACAGCCTTGAGTCTTCTTGGATATGATGCTACAAACGTGGCACACCTGTATTTGGGGAGTTTCTTCCATTCTTCTCTGCAGATCCTCTCAAGCTCTGTCGGGTTGGATGGGGAGCGTCGCTGCACAGCTATTTTCAGGTCTCTCCGGAGATGTTTGATTGCATTATTTTAGAAGAAAAACTTAATCTAGTGCAGAAGAGTAGTTTGTGAAGTCATGGAGAAAATTAGCTCTCTATCTGAGAGGATGGAGTGGTCCAAATGGATTTGGGTCCCCTCATTTAAACTGCATGCCACTAAAGTTCCAGAAGGACTCGGAGGACTCACACAGACCGTAGGTAAATATTGTATACAGCACGCCTCAGTGCCCAACTTAACCAGAGAACTTCACTCTTCACTCATTTAACATCATCACATCAACCACTTATTTAGAGTATTTGGACTCCACTGAAACAGATGATGTGCTTAACTGTCATACGGCCATTTATTTTTAGCCTATTTTGGACAGTTTTTTCTTCCGCTCATGTCATTACATTTTGTGGTGCTATTCTCTAGTCTTCTTTGTGAGATTAGATTCATAAACTGTTGTTGTTGTTGTTGTTGTTCTGGATAGGGTTGCAAAGGGATGGTGTAAAACTGGACATTTCAATGTTTACCAGTGAACTACCAGAATTGTTCTAACTTTTATGTAATTTATCACAAGACAACTAGTGGCCCTTTAGGGTAATTCATATTATCACAGGTGTCTGTAATTATATCTGTCCCTCATAAATTATCATAAATATAAACCATTGGTGTTTAATATGTGGGTTTCAACATGAAATATCCTTTAAATTGTTTTTACACAATTGAAAAAAAAAATGTATACATATTTATATCTTTGTATTTATATCTTTGTAATACATATTTTGGCAATGAATTGGTTGCAGTTGTGGAAAAAAGTAAATAGTTGGAAGAGTGGCATTAATTTAAATTAATTCCATTGTTGATTAGATACTTTTTTTCATTAATTAGGTTATTTTCTCTTGAACCATATGGTCTAACCACTAGAAACTCATGGACAATATGGACACAATTATGAATACTATATAGGAATACATTTTATACTGTAGTATTTGCAGTTTACTATAGTATAAATACTGTAGTATAAATACTGTAGTAAAAATTATTTTGTAAATACTATAGTAATTACTGTAGTCTTTTTGTGGACTGTGGTATACTGTATCAATCAATCAAATGTATTTCTAAAGGCCTTTTTACATCAGCAGATGTCACAAAATGTTTATTCAGAAACCCAGCCTAAAGCTCAAAAGAGCAAGCAATGCAGATGCACGGTGGCTAGGGAAAAAACTCTAGAAATGCAGGAACCTAGGAAGAAACAGAGAGTAACTAGGCACTTCTGGCTGTGCCTGGCGGAGATTACAAGAGTACATGTCCATTAAGGTCAGATCGTTCTTCAAGATGTTCAAACGATCGTAGATGACCAGCAGGTCAAATAATAATCACAGTGTTTATAAAGGGTGAATGTCAGTTGGCTTTTCATAGCCGAGCATTCAGAGGTAGGGAGAGCGAGAAGGAGCGAGATAGGGGGAAAGAGAGGGTCAAAACAGCAGTTCGGAGAAAGGGTAGCATGTCCGGTGAACAGGTCAGGGTTCCATAGCTGCAGGCAGAACAGAATAAACTGGAGCAGCAGCATGACCAGGTGAACTGGGGACGGGGACAGCCAGGAATCATCAGACCATGTAGTCCTGAGGCATGGTCCTAGGGCTTATGTCCTCCAGGAGGGGAGAGAGAAAAGCGAGAGAGAGATGGGAGAATTAGAGGGAGCATACTTAAGATCACACAGGACGCCAGATAAGACAGGAGAATTACACCAATTAGGACAGACTGACACTAGCCCCCCGGAACAGACTACTATTGCAGCATAGATACTGGCGACTGAGACGGGGGTGGGGAGACACTGGCCCGATCCAATGATACCCTCGGACAAGGCCAACCAGGCAGGATATTTATTTGGTATTTTTTATTTAACCTTAATTTAACTAGGCAAGTCAGTTAAGAACAAATTCTTATTTACATTGATGGCCTACCAAAAGACTAAAGGCCTCCTGCAGGGACGGGGGCTGGGATTAAAAATAAAAATACATTTAAAAGAAATAGGACAACACACACATCACGACAAGAGAGACAACAAAACACTACATAAAGAGAGACCTAAGACGACAACATAGCATGGCAGCAACACAGCATGGTAGCAACACAACATGATAACAACATGGTAGCAACACAACATAGCAGCAGCACAACATGGTAGCAGCACAAAACAGAGTACAAACATTATTGGGCACAGACAACGGCACAAAGGGCAAGAAGGTAGAGACAACAATGCATCAATCAAAGCAGCAACAAATGTCAGTAAGAGTGTCCATGATTGAGTCTTTGAACAAAGAGATTGAGATAGAACTGTCCAGTTTGAGTGTTTGTTGCAGCTCGTTCCAGTCGCTAGCTGCAGCGAACTGAAAATATGAGCGACCCAGGGATGTGTGTGCTTTGGGGACCTTTAACAGAATGTGACTGTCAGAATGGGTGTTGTATGTGGAGGATGAGGGCTGCAGTAGATATCTCAGATAGGGGGAGTAAGGCCTAAGAGGGTTTTATAAATAAGCATCAACCAGTGGGTCTTGCGACGGATATACAGAGATGACCAGTTTACAGAGTATAGAGTGCAGTGATGTGTCCTATAAAGAGCATTGGTGGATAATCTGATGGCCGGATGGTAAAGAACATCTAGCCGCTTGAGAGCACCCTTACCTGCCGATCTATAAATTATAATACGATCTATATATTATAATACGTTGTGTGGTTTTAGTCAGAATCAACATTTTGGGAACAATGTGTCTAGTGTTTTGAGAACAGACTATCTGTCTGAGCCAGATCCGGGGAGACCTTGGCTGGGACACTGAGAACTTCCCAGTCCCAGGTCTCTCCCTATTTTAGGGGAGGGTAGGAAGACACTATTCTCACATACTCCCCTAGGCTCTGTAGGCGAGCGGATTTGATGGTTGGTGTGGAAGTATGTGTGTCGCTATAAATTGAAGGTCTTGTACTGTACACGTCAGAACATTCCCGTGAATAAACATTTAACTTTGGTAGACTGGGCCTCTGTCTGTTTCCTTTTCTATCAGTATCTTACAAATCCTGATATAACAGGCTAAGGGTAACTTAATTGAATTGATAAATGAACAGGAGTATAGAATTCTCCTGACATTATGTCTCCGTAATCTAGCAGGGGTACAGTAGTGGGAAAAGTACTCAATTGTCGTACTTGAGTAAAAGTACAGATACCTTCATAGAAAATTACTCAACTAAAAGTGAAAGTCACCAAGTAAAATACTTGAGTAAAAGTATCTGCTTTTAAATGTACTTAAGTACTGGTGTAAAAAGTACTCAATCATCATACTTGAATAAAAGTAAAAAGTAAAAGTAAATGTTATACAGTTGAAGTTTGAAATTAACATACACCTTAGCCAAATACATTTAAACTCAGTTTTTCACAATTCCTGACATTTAAATCCTAGTAAAAAATCCCTGTCTTAAATCAGTCAAGATCATCACTTTATTTTAAGAACGTGAAATGTCAGAAAAATAGTTGAGAGAATTATTTATTTCAGCTTTTATTTATTTTATTACATTCCCAGTGGGTTGGAAGTTTACATACAATCAATTAGTATTTGGTAGCATTGCCTTTAAATTGTTTAACTTGGGTCAAACGTTTTGGGTAGCCTTCCACAAGCTTCCCACAATAAGTTGGGTGAATTATGAACCATTCCTAATGACAGAGCTGGTGTAACTGAGTCAGGTTTGTAGGCCTCCTTCCTCGCACACGCTTTTTCAGTTCTGCCCACACATTTTCTATAGGATTGAGGTCAGGGCTTTGTGATGGCTATTCCAATACCTTGACTTTGTTGTCCTTAGGCCATTTTGCCACAACTTTGGAAGTATGCTTGGTGTCATTGTCCATTTGGAAGACCCATTTGCGACTAAGCTTTAACTTCCTGACTGTTGTCCAAAATACATTAATCTCTAGGAGGCAGAACGCGTCTCCTACCTGAGTGGTATGACGGCTGCGTGGTCCCATGGTGTTTATACTTGCGTACTATTGTTTGTACAGATCAACGTGGTACCTTCAGGCATTTGGAAATTGCTCCCAAAGATGAACTAGACTTGTGGAGGTTTACAATTTTTTTATGTGGTCTTGGCTGATTTCCCATGTCAAGCAAAGAGGCACTACGTTTGAAGCTAGGCCTTGAAAAACATCTACAGGTACACCTCCAATTGACTCAAATTATGTCAATTGGCCTATCAGAAGCTTCTAAAGCCATGACACCATTTTCTGGAATTTTCCAAGCTGTTTAAAGGCACAGTCAACTTAGTGTATTGTGGCGTACAGCAGGTCAGCCACCAGGGGGAGACTAGTCTTGGCCTGGTGGCAGACGGAGGATACATCATGTGGCGATGGTTTGATCTGCTGGACGTGCCAGGCCTCGACGGGCTCTCCGGCCAGGACTAATTGGGGCTGATTGGGAGTTGGTGAGTAATCAAGGGCTGATTGCTCAGCAGCTGTGCAAGTCCCATAAAGCTGCCAGAAGGGCAGCACGCAGGGAGAGAGGGGGGGGGGGGGAGAAAGGACTCCTGTATAGTTGGGGACGGTTGCAGAGGTAACAGGACTGAGTTCAGTTTTGATCCCCACAGGACACAGCATAAACACCTTTGAAACTGAGCTAATCGTACTCTGTCCGTGTCTGATCTGTGTAAACATTTTGACCCAGCCCCCTGGTCTGCCACAGTATTTAAACTTCTGACCCACTGGAATTGCGATACAGTGAATTATAAGTGAAATAATCTGTTTGTAAACAATTGTTGAAAAAATTACTTGTGTCATGAACAAAGTAGATGTCCTAACCGACTTGCCAAAACTATAGTTTGTTAACAAGAAATGTGTGGAGTGGTTGAAAAAAAGTTTTAATGACTCCAACCTAAGTGTATGTAAACTTCTGACTTCAACTGTACATATTCTTGGTATAATTTGAATGGAAACACTGAAGTTTGTGGAAATATGAAAGGAATGTAGGATAACATAACACAATAGACCTGGTAAAAGATAATACAAAGAAAAAAGCAACCGTTCTTTTGTATTTTTTTTGTTCCATCATCTTTGAAATGCAAGAGAAAGGCCATCATGTATTTTTCCAGCCCAGCTGCAATTTAGATTTTGGCCACTAGATGGCAGCCGTATGTGCATCGTTTTAGACTGATCCAATGAACCATTGCATTTCTGTTCAAAATGTTGTATCAAGACTGCCCAAATGTGCCTAATTGGTTTATTAATAACTTTTCATGTTCAAACCTGTGCACTCTCCTCAAACAATAGCATGGTATTATTTCACTGTAATAGCTACTGTAAATTGGACAGTGCAGTTAGATTAACAAGAATTTAAGCTTTCTGCCAATATCAGATATGTCTATATCCTGGGAAATGTTCTTGTTACTTACAACCTCATGCTAATCGCATTAGCCTACGTTAGCTCAACGTCCTGCAGGGGACCCACCGACCCTGAAGAAATTTGAAGAAATGTCTGGAGTGGTTGAAAAATGTGTTTTAATGACCCCAACCTAAGTGTATGTTAACTTCCGACTTAAACTGTCAATGGATGAGAAAGCTTCCTAGTGCCTGAGCTATGTGGATGAAAATTTAGAATAGCGTGGAACTAGGATCGAGCCTTGGGGTACACCGTTGATGTCAGGCAGTGGCTGAGACAGCAGATGCTCGGACTTTATACACTGCACTCTTTGAGATAGGTAGTTAGCAAAATAGGCCAAAGACCCTTCAGAGACACCAATACTCCTTAGCCTGCCCACAAGATGGAATGGTCTACTGTATCAAAAGCTTTGGCCAAGTCAATAAAAATAGCAGTACAACATTGCTTAGAATCAAGGGCAATGGTGACATCATTGAGGACCTTTAAGGTTGCAGTGACACATCCATAACCTGAGCGGAAACCAGATTGCATACCAGAGAGAATACTATAGACATCAATATATATCCCCACCCACTTTGCCAAAGCACGGCCCCACACCACCAGCAGGATATCAACAGACCATCAATTTACTAACCTGAAACAAGGCAGACTATAGCCCTCAAAAACCTCCCCCACCGCACAAACACGAGGGGGCGCAAAACTGGACAGGAAAATCACGTCAGTGACCATTACATAAAAATAGGAGAAAGCCTTCAGCTGTTTGCTTCGAAATTCTAGGAACAATAAGGAGGCCTGCGTCTTGTGACCGTAGCGTACGTGCATGTATGCTAAGCAGGACGAAATCGGAGAGATACAGTGAGGGAAAAAAGTATTTGATCCCCTGCTGATTTTGTACATTTGCCCACTGACAAATAAATGATCCGTCTATAATTTTAATTGTAGGTTTATTTGAACAGTGAGAGACAGAATAACAACAACAAAATCCAGAAAAACGCATGTCAAAAATGTTATAAATTGCTTTACATTTTAATGAGGGAAATAAGTATTTGACCCCACTGCAAAACATGACTTAGTACTTGTTGGCAATCACAGAGGTCAGACGTTTCTTGTAGTTGGCCACCAGGTTTGCACACATCTCAGGAGGGATTTTGTCCCACTCCTTTTTGCAGATCTTCTCCAAGTCACTAAGGTTTCGAGGCTGACGTTTGGCAACTCGAACCTTCAGCTCCCTCCGCAGATTTTCTATGGGATTAACGTCTGGAGACTGGCTAGTCCACTCCAGGACCTTAATGTGCTTCTTCTTGAGCCACTCCTTTGTTGCCTTGGCCGTGTGTTTTGGGTCATTGTCATGCTGGAATACCCATCCACGACCCATTTTCAATGCCTTGGCTGAGGGAAGGAGGTTCTCACCCAAGATTTGACGGTACATGGCCCTGTCCATTGTCCCTTTGATGCGGTGAAGTTGTCCTTTCCCCTTAGCAGAAAAACATAATGTTTCCACCTCCATGTTTGACGGTGGGGATGGTGTTCTTGGGGTCATAGGCAGCATTCCTCCTCCTCCAAACACGGTGAGTTGAGTTGATGCCAAAGAGCTCCATTTTGGTCTCATCTGACCACAACACTTTCACCCAGTTGTCCTCTGAATCATTCAGATGTTCATTGGCAAACTTCAGACGGGCATGTATATGTGCTTTCTTGAGCAGGGGGACCTTGCGGGCGCTGCAGTATTTCAATCTTTCACGGCGTAGTGTGTTACCAATTGTTTTCTTGGTGACTATGGTCCCAGCTGTCTTGAGATAAATGACAAGATCCTCTCGTGTAGTTCTGGGCTGATTCCTCACCGTTCTCATGATCATTGCCACTCCACGAGGTGAGATCTTGCATGGAGCCCCAGGCCGAGGGAGATTGACAGTTGGTGGATGGTCTTGTAGCCCATTCCAGCCTTGTGTAGGTCTACAATCTTGTCCCTGACATCCTTGGAGAGCTCTTTGGTCTTGGCCATGGTGGAGAGTTTGGAATCTAATTGATTGATTGCTTCTGTGGACAGGTGTTTTTTATACAGGTAACAAACTGAGATTAGGAGCACTCCCTTTAAGTGTGCTCCTAATCTCAGCTTGAAAAAGAGCTGTCTGACTCCATCTCAGCGTATTCTGTTTCTGGGTCTCGAGCTAAACTCAAGCTAGACACAAGCTACTGTAGGTTCCGGCTCTGCTTAGCCAAATTTTGTCTCGGTCACAAACTGCATTTTTGCCCGTGCCTATGCCTACTGGGGATGATGGCTTCTGTGATAGAAGTCGTTCCTGTAGGGCTATTGTTGGTACGGCCCTTCCAGCGCTGAGTGGTAGCCACTTACCTGAACGCATCTCACAGCCTAACCTCACAGCCTAATCCAGTCACGTTGGGTGTCCCTGTCAGGGTTACGGGCCATGGCCCAATGTTGGGACCCTCTGCTATTGTCAGGGGGCTCACATGGGCTGAGTTGTATCCCGCAAGGTGATCACAACAGACGCATCCCACCGAGGGTGGGGTGCGCCGTACGAAGGCAACTTGATTCGGGGGCTAATGGACACTGGTGCGCACTGCAAGTCAATTAGTATCTGGCGCTCAGCTCCTTCCCCAATATTCGGTGTGCATCAACAGATGGGGAGAGACTGCGAGACTGCCTCTCTCCCTCCTAATCTTGGCTCGTTCCCTATTGCTGGGGAGCAGTGTGCACATGCTTTCGTGTTGAGCGACACATGTCCCTGGTTGCCTCAACTCGGATGCAGATATTATATCCAGTTGTGGGACCCTCTCTCTCTCAGTAGTGGAGGCACTCCCAGGAATGGGATATTTTCGTCAGGGCCGCATCGCGAGAAAATGCTCAGTGTCGTCTCGATGAGGGACCCGATTGCCCTATTGGGAACGGACGCTCTGGTGCACTAGTGGCTTCGGTCCCTCCTTTACGTGTTTCCGCAAGGGGTTCTGATTCAGCCCACGTTGGAGTGGGTGCACCAGGAGGGCTTACCATTGATTCTCGTGGCTCCCCATTGGCCCAGCCACCATTGGTTCACCGAGATCATTCACCTTTTAGGCTGGGACCCGTGAAAACTCCCATTGCGCAGGGACCTGTTGTTCCTATGGGCCTGGCCACTAAGAGGGCCAATCTCATGGCTAGCGGTTTACCTCCAAATTTTATTACTATTATTCAGTATACAAGGGCATCCTCCATGAGAGGGCTGTATGTGTATAAGTGGCAAGATAACGGACTTGTCAGTGCTCATGGCTTTGGCTGAACGTGCTGGGTACCTCCACGCATTATCCTTCCTGTGCTCAGTTCGTCCGGGCGACTCTATGGTGACGTTTCATCCAAATGCGGCCTTCATCCCAAAAGTCATGGCTGTGTCCTATAGGTCCTTAGCTTTTGAGCTATTTCCCTTTTTCGCCTCCTCTTTTTTGCTTTACAAGACAGAGGTTACAGTACATGCCCTTTGTCTGGTGCGAGCTTTACGCACGTACACTGAACAGACCGTGGATATCCAGTTATGTGCCTAACTTTTTGTCTGTTTTGCTAATCCAGCTAGCGGCAGGGTGCTACTGTTTTGTGGAGCCTATCTCCCTGGCACATAGCAGCAAGGGGCAAGGGTTGCCTAGGTTTTATCCCTTGGATGTCCCTTGGATGTCACTCCTCCCAGTATTGCACACAGTGTGCTTACAGCTGGGAGAGGGGAAAGTCACTAGGCAGCGTGACATGTGCACAATATCCAGACTGCCGCATCTGGCAGGGTCAGGTCTGGGTGGACCGTTTCATTTAGTATCCGTTGGAGTCGGCTTGGGGCGTGATTATATTTCCCTATAGTATGTTGTACCGACATTGACTGACTGAAAGGGAAAGTCACTTTTTGTTATGACTAAGTACTGTTCCCTGAAGGAGGGAAAAGAGGTCCAACGCTTGTTTGGCCCGGCACCGCCCACTCCTGGGCTCGGTGAAGAGCGGTATTAAATTGAAGGAATGAATCCTAGCCTCACGCTTATCACCTGTGGAAGACAGGGCTGGCAGCAAGGCTCGTATTTAACTTGCTTTGTCAGGCGTGATTGTATACCCTTCAACCAAAGAGACCCATAGTATGTTGTACCTTGTTTTCCTCCTTCTGGGAACAGTAGTTATAGTCATAATGTTACGTTTTTGTGGACTGTAGTGTTTCTTTAGTATTTACTTCAGTGTTTTCTTTATAATACTGAAGTATTTACTATGGTATTCTACAGTATACTATAACATTAAAAAGTACTACACAGGATCAAGGGATACTACAGTATGTAGTATAGTATTCTACAGTATACTACAGTTTAATACAGAATTCTATAGTATTCTATTGTAAATCTATAGTGTTTTGTTATGTGGGCATGGTCAAGAACATTTACTAACATTACTAACTTACGTTTGTCTTGCCACCTTGTGTAGATTTCACCCTATTGACACATTTCTCGACCAACTCAGAGTGTTGGCAGAGGAACTGTGTAGAAGAAAGGGTACCTTCAAAGCAGGAACAATTCTTTCCTAGGCAGTGTTTGTATGATCCTGGATTGAGGCAGTTGGCTTTGTTTGCGACTTTTGAAACAGACCCCTAACCTCGACTTGGGTGCATGCAGCAGGCTTGAGGGTCCTAGTAACCCTTTTAGTTTCTCAGGCACTGTTTTTACGCACCAGTTCAACGAAATATCAAATTAAAAAACTATAGCTGAGATTAGCAATGAACGGCATTCACATAATGACAGAAAGGAGACAAGATCGGTCGGATAACAAAGCAAACCCTCCATCATCACTCTACCTTCCTTTATGTACAATCAGGGAACGCGTGTCCATGTTTATCTCGCTACCACAAGGATGACGCAAGTGAAGTTTAGTCTAGTTTGTGTAAATGATTTAAATCTCAGTTGGTGCTCTCCACATTAGCTTTTCTAAAATACTTCAACTACACTCAGAGCTGTAATACGCCGTCGAGCAAGCGACAGGACTTCCGGTTTCCGAAAATATACACTTTTCAGTATGTTCAGACCACATCATAGGGCAACAATATGTGTGATTTATACAGATATACAAATCACAATATTTTACATTGTTTGTCTGTAGTACAATATAAGTCTAACATTCATTTGCATGAGACAAAGTCTACTTGATCAATAGTTATTGCTCTAGGATCATATGGTCACTGGTGCCAATGACATCTATAGTGCCACCAACTGGTCTTGGTGTAGCCACCTACGGCTGCAGTGAATTTATATTCACACAGCTTCTAAGGACATGTACATAAGGTTTACATACCAAATTTCATGGCCCCATGTCCATCAGTTCAGTTCTTATATCCCTGGTGTGATATGGTGCCATCTAGTAGTTTAGCATGGCCCACTTTGAATGCAGCAACTAATCATTGTCAAATTCATTAGAGGCAAATTCATTGAGTCTATGTACCACATCTGAAGTCAATCTGATTTATGGTTCATGAGAAGGTTTTTAAAGTGTTTTTAGCATTAGCATATGTGCTAGTGTGCATTTGTAGGTACAGTGCAGTCATATTTGAATGCAACAACAATTATTTCTCAAAACCATTAAATACTGAGTCTAAATACAAAATCTGACATGATTCGTGAGGAGAAGATGATTGCAGATGATTTTGAGGATGTGTTACTGTACATATGCAAATAATTAGTTGTTAATAGTTTCCTTGTTTGAGATATAAATACCAAATTCAGTGTGGTTCATTTTAGGGACGTATATGATAGCGATGACAAGTTTCAAGTTGATATGCCACTGTGGAGTGGATTTACAGTGGTTTAAATGGACACAATCTGATTTCCTGATGTATCAATAACTGTCACGACTTCCGCCAAAGTCGGTCCCTCTCCTTGTTCGGGCGGCGTTCGGCGGTCGACGTCACCGGGCTTCTAGTCATCGCCGATCCACTTTTCATTTTCCATTTGTTTTGTCTTTGTTTTACACACATGGTTTTGAATTCCCCAATTACATGTTCATTATTTAACCCTCTGTTTTCCCCATGGTTTTTGTGCGGGATTGTTTTATGTATGTTCGGTCCGTTATTGTGGGCTCGGTATTACGACACGTTGTTGGAATATTTGAGTAAAGTTACTTGTGTTACTCATCTCTGCTGTCCTGCGCCTGACTCCTCTGCACCAGCTACACCCAGACAATTACAATAACACAGCCTTCTCTCAAACAATCCCTTAGCGTTTTTCAAACTGGTGTTATTATTTGGCTGTTTTTCAAAGGTTTTCCCAAATTTCCAAGATGGAGGAAAATCTATCCTGACAGACCTTATGGATCCTTGAGGCAAATGTGTTCAACGTGAGGAAAGATGCCTACATACAAAGTTTCAAGTATCTAGATGAAACTGGGTGGCAGATATGAGGCTTTAAGTGAGACTGCTTATAATTAATTACGCTATCTATAGGCCATTGTGCCAAGTTACCCATGGCCTCTAGTTTCTGTGTGCCCTTTTTGTTTTTAAAGAGACCAATCTATTCTTGAGTTATTTGACCAGGTCAAGGGTGGAAAATGTATCTAAGAATAGCAATAAAATAAATCGAATCAAAATCTAATTTGATTTGTCACATGCACGTGTTTAGCAGATATTTGTGTTTCAAGGTCTAACAGTGCAGTAATATCTAACAGTAATATCTAAAAATGTCACAACATTACACACATCTAAAGTAAAGTAATGAAATTAAGAATATATAAATATTTGGGCGAGCAATGTCAGAATGGCATAGACTAAGATACAGTAGAATAGGATAGAATAGAGTATATACATATGAAATGAGTAATGCAAAATATGTAAACATTATTAAAGTGGAGAGTGATTCCAAGTCTGTGTATATAGGGCAGCAGCCTCTAATGTGCTAGTGATGGCTATTTAATAGTCTGATGGCTTTGAGATAGAAGCTGTTTTTCAGTCTCTCGGTCCCAGCTTTGATGCACATGTACTGTCCTCGCCTTCTGGATGATAGCGGTGTGAACAGGCAGTGGCTCGGATGGTTATTGTCCTTGATCAGCTTTTTGGCCTTCCTGTGACATCGGGTGCTATAGGTGTCCTGGAGGGTTAGGTGTCCTGGAGGGTTAGGTGTCCTGGGGGGTTAGGTGTCCTGGAAGGATAGGTTATCACAGCTTCGCTGTGAACCCCTAAATATTCAAAGAACTAAAATGGTAATCCGCAAACATTCTCCAGTCACTCCGAGAATGTAACACATTCTCAAATAGCGGTTTACTCATTGTTTACTCTCTATTCCTATTGGTAAACACGTTATTATTATTATTATTTTTACCCCTTTTTCTGTGATATCAAATTGGTAGTTAGTCTTCGCTGCAGCTCCCGAATGGACTCGGGAGAGGAAAAGGTTGAGATCCATGCGTCCTCCAAAATACAGCCCTGCCGAGCCACACTGATTCACGACACACTGCTTGCTTAACTTCTTGGCGCACCCATCATTTTCATCAACATCCGCTGAATTGCAGAGCGCCAAATTCAAATTAAATTATTAAAAATATTTAATTTCCATGAAATCACAAGTGCAATATAGCAAAACACAGTTTAGCTTGTTGTTAATCCACCTGGTGTGTCAGATTCCAAAAACGCTTTACAGCTAAAGCAAACCAAGCGTTTATGTAAGGACATCTCTCTCAGCAGACAAAACATTACAAACAGCTAGCAGCAAAGTAGATTGGTCACGAAGGTCAGAAAAGCAATAAAATGAATCGCTTTGATGATCTTCGTATGTTTGCACTCACGAGACTCCCAGTTACACAATAAATGTTCCTTTTGTTCCATAAAGATTATTTTTATATCCAAAATACCTCCATTTGGTTGACACGTTATGTTCAGTAATCCACAGGCTCGAGCAGTCACGACGGGGCAGATGAAAATTCCAAATAGTATCCGTAAAGTTCGTAGAAACATGTCAAACGTTTTTTATAATCAATCCTCGGGTTGTTTTTACAATAAATAATCGATAATATTTCAACCGGACCGTAGCTTTTTCAATAGGAGAGAGAGAGAAAATGTCTGCTCCAAGCTGTTGGCGCATGCAAAACTCTGCTGGCACCCAGCCATCCACTGACGCGAAGTGATCGTTCTTGCTAATTTTTCAGAATAAAAAGCTGAAACTATGTCTAAAGACTGTTCACACCATATGGAAGCCATAGGGAAAGGAATCTGGTTGATATCCCTTTAAATGGATGGAAGGCATGCAATGGAACAGGGAGCTTTCAAAATAAGAGGCACTTCCTAGTTGAATTTTCCTCAGGTTTTCGCCTGTAATATCAGTTCTGTTATACTCACAGACAATATTTTGACCGTTTTGGAAACTGTGGAGTGTTTTCTATCCCAATCTGACAATTATATGCATATTCTAGCTTCTGGGCCTGAGAAATAGGCAGTTTAATTTGGGTGCGTTTTTCATCCAAACATCAAAATACTGCCCCCTACACTCAACAGGTTAACCCGGAAGCCAGCCGCACCAATGTGTCGGAGGAAACACTGTACAAGTGGGAACCAAAGTCAGCATGTTGCCAATAGAGAGGCTTGTGGCTGACTTTGCAGAAAATTCACTTTGGCATGGCTCAAATGTGATGACAGGAGTTTTGGTCAGGTGACATATGTGCTTTAAGGCCAACATCCTCTCAGTTGTTCACGTGGTTGCCTATACAGAATGCACAGTGCCTTCAGAAAGTATTCATACGCCTTGACTTATTCCACATTTTGTTGTGTTACAGCCTGAATTCAAAATGGATTCAAATTATGTTTATTCTCACCAATCTACACACAATACCTCATAATGACAAAGTGAAAACATGTTTTTAGAAATGTTAGCTAATTTATTTAAAATTAAATATAGAAATATCTAATTTACAGAAGTATTCAAACCCCTGAGTCAATGCGCTTGTAGAAGCACCTTGGCAATGATTACAGCTGGGTAAGTCTCTTTCTGGGTAAGTCTCTAAGAGTTTTCCACACCTGGATTATGCAACATTTGCCCATTATTATTTCCAAAAGTTATTTAAAATTGTTGATCATTGTTAGACAACCATTTTCAGGTCTTGCCATAGAATTTCAAGTAGATTGAAGTCAAAACTGTAACTCGGACACTCAGGAACATTCACTGTCTTCTTGGTAAGCAACTCCAGTGCATATTTGGCCTTGTGTTTTAGGTTATTCTCCTGCTGATAGGTGAATTCATCTCTCAGTGTCTGGTGGAAATCAGACTGAACCAGGTTTTCCTCTAGGATTTTGCCTGTGCTTAGCGCTGTTCCATTTCTTTATTTATTCTGAAAAACTCCCCAGTCCTTAACTACAATCATACCCATAATATGATGCAGCCACAACTATGCTTGAACAACTGGAGAGTGGTACTCAGTAAGGTGTTGTATTGGATTTGCCCCAAACATAACACTTTGTATTCAGGACAAAATGTTAATTGCTTTGCCAATTTTGTTGCAGTATTACTTTAGTGCCTTGTTGCAAACAGGATGCATGTTTTGGAATATTTTTATTCTGTACAGGCTTCTTTCTTTTCACTCTGTCATTTGGGTTCGGAACTACAATGTCGTTGATCCATCCTCCGTTTTCTCCTATCGCAGCCATTAAACTCTATACCTGTTTTAAAGTCACCATTGGCCTCGTGATGAAATCCCTGAGTGGTTTCCTTCCTCTCCTGCAACTGAGTTAGGAAGGACGCCTGTATCTTTGTAGTGACTGGATGTATTGATACACCATCCAAAGTGTAATTAATAACTTCACCATGCACAATGATCACGTTAAACACTATTATTGTACACAGAATGAGTCCATGCAGCTTATTATGTGACTTGTTAAGCACATTTTTAAATCATGAACTTATTTAGGCTTGGCATAAAAAGGGGTTGAATACTTCTATCCACTTTACATTTTTAATTAATTTGTAAAAATGTGATCAAACATAATTCCACTTTGACATGATGGGGTATTGTGTGTAGACCAGTGACAAAACATCTCAATTGAATCGATTTTAAATTCAGACTGTAACACAACAAAATTTGGAACAACTCAAGAAGTGTGAATATTTTCTGAAGGCACTGTATGGAGTGCAGTGTGGGAGCTGTCACAGTCAGGGTTGCTTGAAACCAATGTATACTTACAGGCGTGAGTGAGACTGCTATGAGGGCCCGTGGGGGCCAGTGGGGGCCCGTGGGGATGTTACTGAAGAAAAGACATCCCTGCATCACATTATCACTCCCCTCCAGTGTTCGTCAACCATTTTCTTCCAATTGTCAAGTGTGGCTGTGCCTTGACATGTTTTGCGATGTGTCCTTTAGTAAATTCCACACTCCCGCTGTATCTTTCAAGCCCTAAATTAGCATGTCAATTGTGTGGAATGTAAACATAATATATATTATTTATCCAATTTCTCTTGAGCTTTTTTTTTTACATGATTCGGAAACCTGAGCAGAGTGATTGATGTCCACAGATTTTGTGTGGCAACGCCTCTCAGTACTGAGACAATTTCACACAGGAGAGAAGAAAAGCTCAACTCTTCAGCACCTTTTGGATTATGTTTATTGATGGGTGGCTGGCAATATCACAGACAGAGACCTCTATCGGTTCTGTCAAGCTGCAAGAGTAAATTGCTCTCCCGTTAGGCCAGTTTAATGAGAAAATCTGACTGGTATTAGCAGGGACTTAGATTAACTATTGATTTTTTTTGTGGGAGACTGTAGACTTTCAGTCAAAAGAATGTGTTGTTTCAGGTCTGTCCACAGAAAATCTTAAATAATGTGTTAGGCTGGGATGTTCTTATCTAAAACACGAGGAATGCAATCAGTGTAATCAGTGTTAACCACACTAGAACACAGCTACTCCCCCCAACGACCAGAAAGCCATGTAGTCATTAACAAGCTGTGTACATTAAACAGGCTTGGAATGTGTACATTGTTGATCTGCCCCTGTGGTGTGGTGTTTATCCCTCATCATAACGCTATCCTATTTTCAGCTATTCTCTCAAGGTAGGCCAGCAATTGCATCAATTAGCGGGGATAGCGAAACAAAAACACACAAGCAGCCCCCTTAACAATAGATAATGGTTGCATTTTCAAAGACTGAGACAGAGATAAATGCTCTGGATCTTCCAGCTCCATTAGCGCCCATTTTAGCCCAAGATTAAAGGGCGTCTCGTGGAGGGTCTTGATGCCTGGAACAGAGCAATATTGGTCAGGAGTGGATGAAAGGATCAGAGGTAGAGAGAGAAAGAGGAAGAGAGCCAGAGAGCAAGGCAGTCCTGCAGTGGTGGAAAGTGATGAAGATTGAACAGCCTGCAGTGGGGTGAAGAGGCCGCTCCACAGGCCAGTGAAATTCGCAGCAGCAGAACAGACCTGCTTTTGGGAAATCAAAGGAATTTTCATCAAGGGAGAAGGTCTCTTTATCTTTTAACTATGATAAGGTGCGGTGCTAATGGACGTGGGAGAAGGCCACTGTAGACACCGGCAGTGGAGGAACGAGCAGGGCGCGGATCCATTGGAAACTAAGGGAATATATATAATTATCGCTCTGGTGTCTGCCTGAGATGTCATTAGTCAGAGCAATTCAATTCAGCCATAGACTTTTAGGGAAAGGGATAGGGTACACTTAGTCAGTTCCAAAAGTTAATGCGTTCGACTGAAATGTGTCTTTCGTATTTAACCCAACCCTTCTGATTCAGAGCGGCGCAGGGGGGCTGCCTTAATCGACATCCACGTCATCGGCACCCAGGGAGAAGTTGTGGTTGGGGGTTAACCGCCTTGCTCTAATTTGATGGATGCATGCTGGGTTCCAACTGGAGGAAAGAAATATAGCAGCAATAATTAGATTTTTCAGATTTTTTTATTCTTTTCAGATGAAGGACAGATTTCTTCCTCCGGGTTTGTTGTTCTTCTCAGGAGCTCCATGTGACTATTTCAGTGGGTGTTCCCTGTCTGGGTCCTCTTGAGGGCGGTGGGTGGGTGCTTCATATAGGTATGGAAATGGATGGTTTGATTTTTCTGAGACTCGCATGTTAAAGTAAATGTCAACTGTAGAATAGTAGATAATCTACTAAGAACAATATTTTCAACTGCTTTACTTAGTCTTGCATACACTCACTGGACAGTTTATTAGGTACACCACCCCATTCACGAAAATGCTTCGCTCCTACAGATGGCGAGTCACATGGCCGTGGCTTGCTTAAATAAAGCATTCCGTTATGGTTCGATTAGAAAGGGCAAAACAAGTGACTTAAACGACTTTGTGTGGTATGATCGTCGTTGCCAGGCACACTGGATCCAAATTTCAGAAACGGCAGGCCAGTCAGCGGCAGTCCTGTGGGCGAAAACAGCTAAGAGATTGAAGGAGAATGGTAAGAATTGAGCAAGCTAAAAGGAGGGCAACAAACAGACAAATAACAGCGCAGTACATTTACATAAACATTTTAGTAAGCAGTGGTGTGCAGAACGGCATCTCGGAAAGCACAACTTGTCGATCCTTGTCATGGATGGGCTATTGCAGCAGACAACCACATCGGATTCACTCCTATCAGCTAAAAGCAAGAACAAGCGGCTCCAGTGGGCACGTGATCACCAATACTGGACAATTGAGGAGTAGAAAAATATTGCCTGGAACATGACAGTGAGTTCAGTTTACTTGATTGGCCTACGCAGTCCCCAGACCTAAACCCAGTACTAATACATCTTTGGGATGATATGGAACGGACTGTTCTCAGCATGAATGTATTGCCGTCCAATCTGACGCAACTGCGTGATGTCATCGAGTCAGCATGGACCAATATCTCGGTGGAACATTTCCAACACCTTGTCGAATGCCCTGAAGAATTCAGGCTGTTCTGGAGGCAAAGGGGGGTCCGACCCGGTACCAGATGGGAGTACCTAATAAACTGGCCAGAGAGTGTATATGTTGCAGATATTACAGACTCAAAAGTAGCAACAGTTGATGTTAAAATGGCAGAAATATGTCTTATATCGAATCATACAAAAGTACTAAGACAGATTTACACTCATACCCATATACGGTTTGAAAATGGATGAATTGGACATGGATAAGCATCTAAATTGGAAAGCAGTGGCTGTACCGCAGAGTTCCCCAACAAGCGGCCATGTTGGTTTTATTTGTCCCCCCCTAAGTCCTCTGAGCAAAAAATGTTAAAAAAATTACTGTTAAGGTTTATAATTATTTTGTTATTATTTAGAATTTTCTTTGTTGGACCAAAGACTGTAAAAACACCAGTAAGTGATTATAATTGTCTAAATCCGTTCCCAAGTATTCCCACGCATAATACAGAGACACGTGATCATCTAGAAATGTAAGACAAGTCAGAAATGATTATGTCTTAATCAAATATTATACCTGTTTCGGCTTTGAGGTAAATTTGCAGTCTATAAATGATTTGTAATTATGTTCCTGCCCCCCGACCATCCGTTCAAGAGAAAAAAATTGGCCTTTGTCTGAATCTAGTTAATGATCCCTGCTGCAGGGCTGACGTTATGGGCGGACCTGAGGTGGCCTTGGCCGCCCTACCGTAGCTCCTTGCCCGTCCAAATAAAATATTGAATTATTGATCATTTATGTGACCGATACGCATATGCTGTCAGGACAAAAATAGTATGGCATGTCATACTCTATCAGATACATCAGACCAATCAGATACATGGGGTAAATATAGTAAGACAGAGGGGAGCTGTTTCTCTCGCTTGGATGCTTTCTCTGGTGAGATAGTTTCAGCAGAGAGGAACCGGGTTAGGGAGGGTTTGGCCGGTAGGAAAATCCTTGTCTCATCGAGCACTAGCAACTTCTGTGGCGGGACGGGCGCAGTGCACGCTAACCAGGTCTCCAGGTGCACAGTGTTTCCTCCAACACATTGGTGCGGCTGGCTTCCGGGTTGGATGTACGCTGTGTTAATAAATCATTTTGTGACTAGGGGGGGCAGTATTTTCATTTTTGGAAAAATAACGTTCCCGTAGTAAACAGGATATTTTGTCAGGACAAGATGCTAGAATATGCATATAATTGACAGCTTAGGATAGAAAACACTCTAACGTTTCCAAAACTGTAAAAATATTGTCTGTGAGTATAACAGAACTGATATTGCAGGCGAAAGCCTGAGAAAAATCCAATCCGGAAGTGCCTCATGTTTTGAAAGCGCTGCGTTCCCTATTGAGCAGTGAATGGGCTATCAACCAGATTACTTTTTCTTCGTATTCCCCAAGGTGTCTACAGCATTGTGACGTAGTTTTACGCATTTATGTTGAAGAATACCCGTAAGCGGCTACATTGCGCAACTGGTCACCTGCTCTCAGAGTGATTCTCGCGTAAAATACAGAGGTAGCCATTATTCCAATCGGTCCTACTGAAAAACCAATTGTCCCGGTGGATATATTATCAAATAGATATTTGAAAAACACCTTGAGGATAAATTATAAACAACGTTTGCCATGTTTCTGTTGATATTATGGAGCTAATTTTGAATATTTTTCGGCGTTTTCGTGACTGCAATTTCCGGGCGATTTCTCAGCCAAATGTGAAGAACAAACGGAGCTATTTCGCCTACAAAAATAATATTTTTGGAAAAAAGGAACATTGGCTATCTAACTGGGAGTCTCGTGAGTGAAAACATCCGAAGCTCATCAAAGGTAAACTATTTAATTGGATTGCTTTTCTGATTTCCGTGACCAAGTTACCCTCTGCTAGCTGGACAAAATGCTATGCTTGGCTATCGATAAACTTACACAAATGCTTGTCTAGCTTCGGTTGTAAAGCATATTTTAAAAATCTGAGATGACAGGGTGATTAACAAAAGGCTAAGCTGTGTCTCAATATATTTCACTTGTGATTTTCATGAATAGGAATATTTTCTAGGAATATTTATGTCCATTGCGTTATGCTAATTAGTGTCAGTCGATGATTACGCTCCCTCATGCAGGATGGGGAGTCACTAGAGGTTGTAAGAAGCAGTATCGGCTTTGTTGGGTTGTGTTTCGGAGGACTCATGGCTTTCGACCTTCGTCTCTCCCGAGCCCGTACAGGAGATGTAGCGATGAGACAAGACAGTAACTACCAACAATTGGATACCACAAAATTGGGGAGAAAAAAGGGGGTAAAATTCAAAAAATAAAATAAAGTACCTGGCCTGCTGCGTGCAAATGTAGGAAAGTGACAATTTGGGGATGTCTGAGTTCTGATTGTCTTAACTCACCACGTCCACCACTAATAAGCTGAGATTCTCAGTAATTTTCTGCACCTCACACAGGAAGTCAACGAAGTCATTTAAAAAAAAAAATTGCGTTGTTTGGATGAACTGTTGTGTTCTCACCATTACATGCTGACCACACCGCTCGCGTTGTGTGTGTGAGCAAAATAAATGTACACATACGTTATTCAATCATTGCACCCACACTGCTTGCGCACATCAATGAGCGTCTGCCAGGTGCTGAAATAGAACTTGGTTTGTGACGCTTGACGTGCTGCAAGTCCCGCCTATCCAATCTCCTCATTGGTTTTTAGGAGCATATACCCACGTGTGTGATTGAAAGATGAAGGGAGGTTCACACTCCAGTCCAGTTGGTAGTGGTAATGCACCTTAAAGTTGATGGCCAAACGCTATATAAAGTCCAAAGAAAAAGAAGAAGCCTAAAGGAGGAGAGAGTACTAGAAACAAACTTGATTTACCCTTTTATCTGTGGATTAGTTGTCAGAGTAGAGTACCTTGTGCATTTCAGGTAAAATAACAACCCAAAGTTTATATCCCAGGACAAATTCGCCAGCAAGAGCAAGCTAGATAGCTAAATTGCCATAAATGTTTAATGCTTTTTGACCTGTCCCCAAATAAATATAGTTGATCCAGAGTGTGTTTTAATCGTTCAACCTGCGTGTACTGATCGCATCTGGTGTGGGTGGACTAAATCAACATGCGCGTGATGCCGGACCCACTCTCGCGAGCGGTCTGGTCAGCATGTTGGCCTAATTATTTTCCCACAATCTCCAAACTATTCCCATTTAATTGCTATCATGCTTATGCATATGCCCTATCCATATAGGGCAATTCCCACGAGTGTAAGGGGTTTTAATAATTGCTCATGGAAATACATCACATGGACATTTTGGGCCACGTCTCGGAAAGAAATGGCTCCTTTTTCGTTTCATTGTCAATGTTGAGGTGTATCATGCCTGTAACACGCTCCGGTGCACTGCAAGGAAGATTTTAGAGGGGGAGGTGCTGCACTTCAATCACAGGATTATCTGTCCCGTGCACGTCTGTGTGTCTCTCGGTGTGGGTGGAACTGGTGATGTGCGTTCACATCTGATATTGAGTGAGTGTTGAGGTGTTTGTCTCTGAGGGGGATTTGCTGGATCGACTGTTGTTTGACCACACTAAGGAAGTGCAACCAGTGTGAGACAGCTAGCTAGTTAGCGGTGAGACCTTGAAGTAGTTGTTCCCCTTGCTCTGCAAGGGCCGCGGCTTTTGTGAAGCGATAGGTAACGATGCTTCGTGGGTGACTGTTGTCGACGTGTGCAGATGGTCCCTGGTTCGAGCGCAGGTTGGGGCAAGGAGAGGGACGGAAGAAATACTGTTGCTAATTAGCACTCAGAGAGACTAGTCTATGTAGTGGAGCTCTGCTACCCGACCCACTCATGACTAAATTGATCACCAGCTAATATTTTGAAGCTGAATTGTTTGCTCGTGCAGTGTCTCTGTATAGTCATATCTTACTAAGATCGTAACATGGTGTCAGAAGTACTTCAACATCGTCAAATATAAGACCAGAACATTGTCCAAGTCGACAGGAGAGATTATTTCACAGACAATAATAGCATTCCTTAAATTTTTTCAAAGTTGAGAGTGACGAAAAGTAGCTAGCTAACTTCAGACTCTCATGTCTTGAGAGTAGTCCAAGCAGAGCCGTTGCTATGGATATTCACATGCTGGAGCGGATAGTATGCATTAGCTACTGGTTTCTAATGGAAGACACTTTTTCTGATTTTGGATTCGGGCAATAACTCAGTGCTCATCTATTACAAAAGCAATCAGGTTAGGGCCTGAACATCATGGGCATGGCTAGGGCTTGGTCTTAAAATTCATGTCCGTGCAGGGCTCTACTGTGCAGGCCAGTCTGTGGTGGAGTGTGTGGCATCAATAACCCAGTGCTCATCTATTACTGCAGCTCTCTCATTACTGCTTCTGAAATAACAGGTCATCCAGGGTCACTGGAGGTCACTGGAGGTCTCTGGGTTAGGACTGAGGCGTGTCGATGAGAGGTGACCTTACGGTGCTGATCAAACCCTGGCTATCATCAAAGCCTAATTGCAATTAAAAGTGTCCACTGGCCTCAAGGGGGTCTAGACAAGTAGTCTAAAGTCATGGTATTAACCAATGGGGTAAAAATGGCTTCAGTGACAAATGTCAACATCTTTTCAACCAAAAATATGTATTTTCAACGTCTTTTAAATGTCTTGTGCTCATAGGGACCCTAGATTGAAATCTATTTGACAGAGTATAGGCTACATGATGTTCCTACTTTTAATGTCCATTCTTGAGAGTGTCTTTGCACTAATGATGTCTGACAGGTTTTTATGGGGACGTTTTGAAGCTGAAGGTTAATGGCTGTGTATCCTAGAGCTCTGAGAGAACCCGGCAGTATCTTTCAGCTGCTCTGATGCTCTTTGTATTTAGAAACCGTATCCACAGTTACCTGTCTCTCACTATAATTGGTGTCCAGGAAGCTATCGTTACAGGACGTTTAGACAAAATAATGGTGGATGTCGTTTTCTGATGCCCCTAAATTGGAAACAATGACACCTAAAATCGCATTTTGTTGCTTTAAAGTCATTATTGTTGATCAAATGTTATGAAAGGGGTGAAAATGCATGTTTATGTATGAATGTAATAATTGATGTATTAATGCAAAGCTTATGCAAATCCATTTCTGTTTAGTTTATTGTTTATCCCTCTATTTGGCATGGGCAAATGTAATTTAGTTTTCAGTCAATAATTTCTGGAACACAAGATGACTGAGAAGGATGTTAATTTGGACTTGAGTACTTAATTGCCTAAAGAACCTGTCAACTTATTACCATTTTTAAGCCCTCACGTCCAGCAGTGTTTTGGAAGGGAGAGTTAAGTGAATGAAGAGTTGCAGAGAAATGCAAAAAGAGGCACACACGACCACACACACACACACACACACACACACACACACACACACACACACACACACACATGGTAGCATGCCAGCAGCAGCCCTCCCACTGCGATCCATCACTTTACATGTCAAACTGCTGTAAATGCTGGTAAAATCTATTTTCATGCTAAACCGAGTTGGGCTTCCAAACCAGGCTTATTAAGGGTTTTACAGGTTTTCGCAATCGCGTACAAGCATTTTTTGGGATCTGTGTTGAAACGTATCTATGGCAGAACAACAAATGGTCAAATGCATTTACAGAACTTCTGATAATTTTCTTGCCTTTGTACCCCAGTTGCAGATCTTAGACCCCCTTTTACAAAACTTTAACTTTAAAAAGAAATGTCAACAGTTCACTGATAAGTGTTTTCTTCACAGAATGTGAACACATTGTTTTCATCAGAAGAGAAATGTGAGCAATTGTGTTCACTGTTTTCGGCAATCAGTAAATACAAGAGCACAACAAGTATATCACCAAATCACTGTCATACCATGTAACATATAGGGAAAGATCTAGGCAATGGGCAATGTCTAATTGTTATGATTGTTTACAATATTGCGGACCTGCAGAGATCCATTAAATTAAGTCATCAACTCCAACATTGTGATCTTCCATTATAGAGCTTTGCTTTGGTGTGGATTGAGGCCTACACATTCACATCAGTTTGTGTTCCTCCATTGTATTCACCTTTCCTTATTTTCTATGGTTTGATTTTGTTTCAGTGTGCCAATGGAAAGTCTATAAAACTATGCGCAAACCAACCTATGTATTGAATACATGGAATTTATATTGTGATGATTGAATCCTGTACACAATGTGCTTTTTCTTTTTTTTCTTTTTTTTTACCAGGAATAATATTTAATTTGATGTGTATGAAATTGTTTGGTGAAATATGCATAAAAGGACAGTAATTGCTCATAATTCTGCTCCTTTTGGATAGTTGTACTTCTAGTTTTGATCATTATGATTTAGTGACTGCAAAGAAAATCTATTGATCTACTGGGATTTTAAAAGAGAGAGAAGTATGCAGAGAAGTATTAGTGCATTTAATCTTTTTGCGGACAGCTGTGTTCTTTTTATGAATGTATTTGAAATGTTGAAGTTATAATATAGTGGTGATGAATGTACTTCTTGTTTTGAGAAGGTAACTACATTTTTAAAAACACATTTACTGTTTAGTAGAAGGCCACCGAGTTCTGTGTCTTCTGGACTCTGTTTTGAAAATCGACAAACATTGTTACTAAAAAATGCTTGTACACAATTTGGAAAAACTGTTAATGCCATGCCTTAACATCAAGTGCCAAGCTACAGTGGTGCACAAACTATGCATATTATTCACACTAATCTTTACAGTTGCTGTTTATGTGGGAAGGTGAATTGAGATGTTCTTGATTTGCTATCTAATATGTTGCTAGGCAGAATTAAAGGAATAGGGATTGCTCACATATTTCACAGAGTAGCAAATGCATTATTGTCATTGTATTTTCCCCCATAATAAGGTGTCAGGTTATTAGGAACATTCAACCCAACAAACTCAATTTCCATCTTCATTTTCTGTGATGAGCACAGATATTTGGTTATACTGGGGGGAAATTGACTTGTAAGCAGTAATATGGGATTCGTTTCACTAGTGGCCCATGGTGTACACTTCTGAAAAGTGAGTGGTGATCATTGCTTGATTGGTCAATTGACCTCTGACCTGGGGCATATGGTTCATGGGAGATATAAGTGTGACAAGCTACCTATAGCTATGGCCCCTTCGATTGCTATTGAGACACCGTCAGCTAAAGGGGACTGTGTTTCAGCGGGGATCAGAATGATTATTCTCTGCTTTGGCCTTTGAGTGTGAATAGAATAATTCCTCAGTTACCACAGACATTGTCCTCTTACACCTTTTCACCCGCTAGTGAAATCCAGGGCTGCAATGACACATCTCTCAGTTGTCTGGGCTCACCCAACAAACTGCTCACCAGGATTACCTCCTCTCGCTCTCTCTCTTTACCATGACACCCTCGCTCTCCATCTCTCTCTCCCTCCATCTCTCTCTCTCGCTCTCCATCTCTCTCTCTCTCCATCTCTCTCTCGCTCTCCATCTCTCTCTCGCTCTCCATCTCTCTCTTTCTCCCGCTGTCTGACAAAATGATCACAGGACTCTATACCTACTCTAGGACAGACTTGTACTGCTGCTCTGTGGTCTCCAATAGGTTCTCCCCTCAACTCTGGCAGGTGCTTGAGACGGCATTATGTAAACATCCACCTTGGTGAATATTCTAGCAGTTTGCTGTTTACCAACTGATGTGATACTGAGAGAGAAGCTGTGCTGTCTTCTCATTGCCACTTTCTCTCCATCTAGATCTAGAGCTGAGAAACATGCCATGAGTCAGAGAATTTCCGTTCTGTATCTGAGAGGTCTTAGAGCAAGCCAGCCAGGAACCTGACATCAAAAGAATGCACACAAGGTACCAAATTAATATTATTAAGAAACGTGTCAACACTGTTTATTGTGTGTAATATCCGCGTCTGAATTCCATAGTTAACTGCTTCCTTTTCCCTTTACCAAACAGTCATTCTGTTTTTAATATGCAGAAACATGTGCTTCGCTTATTAACACAGGACTGGTTGAATAGGAGTTTATAGGCACCATTTAGTTTCCTTTCGGTTTTATTTATGGACTTCTTGCGTTTAGAGGAAGTTTATTCTCAATTGGACTCATCTGAGAATCACAGTCACATCACTGTGATAGGAGTGCGGACAGTAAATATGATGAATGTCCCTCTGTAATCACACTGCGATTCCATTTCACTTGTCATTAACTCTCTGCGTCAATTAATATCTATAGAAGGACTCATCCTTTTGGCAAAGTTAAGTATTGAAATGTGATCTACTGCAAATGCTGGGTTGTTGGATAACAACATCATTTACAGCTGATGTCTTACAACTAACAAATACAAAATGTATGGTCGGGCATGTATTTTGATTGGCAGAAGGCTTTCATACAAAGAGCTCTCATGGCAAATCAGATGACACATGTTGAAATGCACAACCGCACACAAACTCTTGATGATGACATCTTCGATATGGAAGGACAGATCGGCGTCCCGTCAGTTGTAAATCATGCAGCGTGTTACGTCAAGATCGCAGATTTTAGAGAATCAACAAATGTCGGTACATATAAGTGTCTTATATCGGGTGAATGCTTAACTTCTTGTTAATATAACTGCACTCTCCAATTTACAGAAGCTATTACTGCGAACAGATGCCATGCTATTGTTTGAGGAGAGCTCCTAACTACAAAACACTTTTTTCACCACGATAGGTTTGATGCAGTCACCTCAGAAGGTGAAAATTTGTACTTACATTCTGAAATCTTGCTCTGATTTATCATCCAAAGGGTCCCAGAGATAACATAAAGTGTTGTTTGTTAGATAAAATCCTTTAACATATACCTAAAAGGGTCCATATAGCATGCACAATCAATTTTGTATTTCCACTCTGTGAAAAGTTCACCCTAAATGTTGTTTCAATGAGTCAAATCACGTTCGTATGTATTCCTCAGAGATCCTAGAAGGTAACAAGACGTAGTATATCCTATAGGACACCATATTTGGTCAGAGAGTGACGCCTTCATTACACGCCGATGACCGATCATCTCTTGAACAACTATATTTGTCAAATAAGCACCAATCGGGGTCAAACGGGCGGCAGGGTAGCCTAGTGGTTAGAGCGTTGGACTAGTAACCGGAAGGTTGCAAGTTCAAACCCCCGAGCTGACAAGGTACAAATCTGTCGTTCTGCCCCTGAACAGGCAGTTAACCCACTGTTCCTAGGCTGTCATTGTAAATAAGAATTTGTTCTTAACTGACTTGCCTAGTAAAATAATAAAATAAAAAAATAAAAAATTTAAAAAACAAAGCTAGTTAGATAGCCAAAGAGCTGGGCTTTACGGGAGTATCCGGAGCCATGTGTCGTAAAATGTAGCTACTAACCTTGTACGACAGCATGCCTTTTCATTTTGGACAAAAATTTGTTATGAAGATATGAAAACTGGTTGTTTTGCAAATGTTGAACTTATAATATGGCTACTAATACTTGGAAAGCTAAATCAAGTCCAAGTATACAGATTTGATGATATTCTTGCAGAACATTTTTATTTGATTGCGAATGTCTCCTTCACGATTTGCCCAAATGTACCTGGGGACTTCACACTAAGTCTTGTAGTTAACTCATACTTCAAGTTATCCATCTGAAACTTTGCAGATACACTGCTGTCTTGTGGACACTATCGGAACCAGCGTGATGGCTAGAACTGTGACCATTCTCTTGCATTTCAGAGATTGTGGTAGAAAAAGACCGGTTGATTTTTTTTTTTTGCATTTTCTTCTACCAGATCTATTGTGTTATATTCTCCTACATTCAATTCACATTTACAAACATTTACACAAAGTGTTTCCTTTCAAATGGTACCAATAATATGCATATCCTTGTTTCAGGGCCTGAGCTACAGGCAGTTAGATTTGGGTATGTCATTTAGGTGGAAAAATTGAAAAAAAAGGGGGGGGCTATCCATAAGAAGATAATGAGAGGACAGATGACAGGCCTGATGAGTATATGAGTAAACACATTGCCTTTCACAGAACCGTCTCAATGAATTCATTCTCTGGAGCTAGATTGTCAAATCCATTGACGAGGGAATAAATATATACACCGACGAGTGGATTTGATGCCTGTCAACCATGGAAACATCCTAATCAGGTCAGAAACACTTTCATAAGGGAATATTCCATGATACTAATATCCCATAGAGGAGCATGCATGAGTACGTTTACATTTTACAGTACATTGGCTAAAAGAGAAGTGAGATGCTGCCACAGCTTTGAAATGAACCCATTTATCGCAATTGCAGAGCATGTTCGGTAATCAGTGTCAATTAAGATTTTGATGAGATGACAATATCAACCGTATGTAGTCTATTCTTAATTATGTATTCATTTAGTAGTCAATATTACAACCTTAGGCCAAAGTCTACCTATCTTGTAATATGATTTAGAAGATCAGATCTTCTTAACAGTGTATAGTATGGGCCAAGAACAGATGCTTATGCAATTGACCTTTACATTGTGACACAATTGCAGCTGTGCAACAGAGTGGAAAGGTTACTCATGTGCTGGCATCAGTGTAATTTCAAGATGCATTATATTCTCCTTCATTTTGTAATGCAGTGGAATTACCGCTAGGCATTGAACAGCATTGCACACAATTATAGTTTCCCTTTGGGAAACATTGAATTTATATTGTTGAGTTAAAGGCTATGTGGTGAGTGTTGGTCTTTAATTAACATGCTGAATTAATGAAGTATCAATAATAATGAATTACATTGCTAATTCATAAACCAATGGTCTGGCTAAGCCTTAAGGTCTTCGACAATTAATTTGTGACCATTTAGCAATTAAGTGATAGCACATGAATTATTTTTAATTGAAAGAAAAAATAATAATGTTCTGTGTTGAAATCATGTTATGTGTTTGTGGTGAAGAGTCTGACAAATTAGTCTGTGGTGAATTTGCCTTTGTCTGATAAATACCTCAAGTGAATAAAAATTCAGCCTGAGGAGGATGTTGGAGTTTGATCTCTGCTTCAAAAAAGGAACTATTTGTATTCATCACAACATCAATTACTTTGTAGCTTGTGATCCATAATACCTGCAATGAGCTCTGATTTCCCTGTTTCTGTCAATAGCTCTTTAGTCCACTGGGGGAAAAAAACGAATTGATTTACATGCATTTTCGGTGAAATACTGTGACTCTCCTGGAATGATTCATAGGATCATCTTTGTTGGACCGCTCACCACAAAGACTCAGGTCTACAGATGAGGCTTTATATTGAATTTAACTTTTCTAAATGATATACATTAGGCCTACTAATATAAATCATGTAAATTGATACCCCTTTAAAAATCTGAATAATGTTTGTGAAGCTCAGTATAAATCACCCCCAGTGTCACTCAAACCTGGCAATGAAACTCTGATGAATAACTTTGACCTTAAGGAATGACTATGTTAATACAGTGCGCTCAATCCCGCCTAGAGAGAATAATAAAAAGGTCACCAGTAGCTAGGTTTCCATCCAATTGGCAACAGATCTTCATGTGACTATTCAAAAATAAGCGACATTTTCCCGCCAGTGGTGTTTTTCCACCAAACAGACTTGTTGCCGATAAAAATGAGTGTGTGATGACGTACAGTGGTGCACACAAAATGTACTTTTTCAGGTACGTTTTCATGTCCCCAAAACAAATTCTATGTCTTCCATTGCTTTTTCAACTCAACCAATAGTTTGGCACAAAAACTGTTAAATAGCAAATGTGCCTAATCTGGTTTTGGCACGTGTGCTCTAGCCAACAGCTCACAGGTAGGCTGCGGGAAGGCTGTACGGGGTAGGGTTGTCTACATGACGAGATTATTATGGATAAGAGCGAAACTATTTGTATTTGTCAAACAGCAGTCAGGCATCAATCACCATGTCACCAGAATAATACCCTCAGTATTTATTGGACAGGAGCATCAAGATCACCGTGCACCATCCGGTGAAGTTTATGATAACTTCTGATAACATCTGATAACATCTGTAGCCTAATAACCTGTTTGGTTTCCAGAGTCATAGTGGGAGGACCACACACCATATAATTGCGTGACTCCAAGTTTACTTCGATATGATGGTAATATTTGTACATAAAGGCTTTTCCACCAAAATTTCTCGCATAATGCATTTTTTCCGACACAAAAAGATCCCACCATGTCGAATGAACAGATTATTTTATAAAATTGTACCGAAACTACCTGTTTCAGCCGTCATGATTTTTTTGACACAGTATGACTTTACTCGCATAAAAACTGTGGATGGAAAGTGTTTTCGAGATTTCCAAAGACCTTTTGAAGAATATTCAAAGCCGTATTCAAATTCCATGTGCACTTACCTCTTCTAATAATTATATTTCCTCAACAGAAATTGATTATCCAAAATGTTTGTAGTTGAGTCCTAGTGTCTAATGTTGCTTGGAACTCTACTAGTGCATGATTTACATGACTGCTCAAGTCCAGTTAGGATTCAGTCCGACAGTTTATGAATGGTCATATTCCCTTCTCTAGACAAAGGTGTCAGGACAATTAAGTGGTGGCCTAATCATCTAGGATAGGCTTTTGTGTGACAGTGGTTCTCCTCAAGCCCAAGTAAAGCTCAGCCACCGGAGCTGCTAAATTAATGACCTTTTTACCACAGCCTTCCTCATTTTAATTAATCAATATCACCAATCAATTGGGTCTGAATTATAGTGGGTAATTAAGAAGATGCACCATTAACACAGGCTTCAGGGACTCCTTGTAGCTAGAGGGTGGATAAAGCTTGGTTGCCCATAAATGTGTCCATTACCCTAAGCCTACAAGAATGACTCTAGTTCAACGGTTCATTTGTGGGATGT
This sequence comes from Oncorhynchus clarkii lewisi, assembly GCF_045791955.1. Taxonomy (NCBI): domain Eukaryota; kingdom Metazoa; phylum Chordata; class Actinopteri; order Salmoniformes; family Salmonidae; genus Oncorhynchus; species Oncorhynchus clarkii. Next base: position 8,026,082 of record NC_092168.1, on the reverse strand, counting down.
GGCTTACTGTATATATACAGTTGATGTCGGAAGTTTACGTACACTTAGGTTGGAGTCATTAAAACTTGTTTTTTCAACCACTCCACAAATTTCTTGTTAACAAACTATAGTTTTGGCAAGTCGGTTAGGACATCTACTTTGTGCATGACACAAGTAATTTTTCCAACAATTGTTTACAGACAGATTAGTGGGTCAGAAGTTTACATACACTAAGTTGAATGTGCTTTTAAACAGCTTGGAAAATTCCAGAAAATTATGTCATGGCTTTAAAAGCTTCTGATAGGCTAATTGACATCATTTGAGTCAATTGGAGGTGTACTTGTGGATGTTTTTCAACGCCTACCTTCAAACTCAGTGCCTCTTCGCTTGACATCATGGGAAAATCAAAAGAAATCAGCCAAGATCTCAGAAAAACAATTGTAGACCTCCACAAGTCTGGTTCATCCTTGGGGAGCAATTTCCATATGCCTGAAGGTACCACATTCATACATACAAACGATAGTACGCAAGTATAAACACCATGGGACCACGCACCCGTCATACCTCTCAGGAAGGAGATGTGTTCTGTCTCCTAGAGATAAACGTACTTTGGTGCGAAAAGTGCAAATCAATCCCAGAACAACAGCAAAGGACCTTGTGAAGATGCTGGAGGAAACAGGTACAAAAGTATCTATATCCACAGTAAAATGAGTCCTATATCGACATAACCTGAAAGGCCGCTCAGCAAGGAAGAAGCCACTGCTCTCTAACCGCCATTAAAAAGACAGACTACGGTCTGCAACTGCACATGGGGACAAAGATCGTACTTTTTGGAGAAATGCCCTCTGGTCTGATAAAACAAAAATAGAACGATTTGGTCATAATGACCATTGTTATGAGGAAAAAGGGGAATGCTTGCAAGTTGAAGAACACCATCCCAACCATGAAGTGCACTTCACAAAATAGATGGCCTCATGAGGTAGGAAAATTATGTGGATATATTGAAGCAACATCTCAAGACATCAGTCATGAAGTTAAAGCTTGGTCGCAAATGGGTCTTCCAAATGGACAATGACCCCAAGCATACTTCCAAAGGACAACAAAGTCAAGGTATTGGAGTGGCCATCACAAAGCCCTGACCTCAATCCCATAGAACATTTGTGGACAGAACTGAAAAAGCGTATGCGAGGAAGGAAGCCTACAGATCTGACTCAATTACACCAGCTCTGTCAGGAGGAATGGGCCAAAATTCACCCAACTTATTGTGGGAAGCTTGTGGAAGGTTACCTGAAACGTTTGTCCCAAGTTCATTTTAAAGGCAATGCTACCAAATACAAATTGAGTGTACGTAAACTTCTGACCCACTGGGAATGTGATGAAAGAAATAAAAGTTTAAATAAATCATTATCAGGAATTGTGTCAGGAATTGTGAAAAACTGAGTTTAACTTCTTATGGCTGGGTGGCAGTATTAAGTAGCTTGGATGAATAAGTTGCCCAGAGTAAACTAAATGCTAAGGCCCAGAAGCTAAGATATGCATACTGATAGTAGATTTGGATAGAAAACAATCAGTTTCTAAAACTGTTTGAATGATGGCTGTGAGTATAACATAACTCATATGGCAGGCAAAAACCTGAGAAAAAATCCAACCAGGAAGTGGGAAATCTGAGGTTTGTAGTTTTTCAACTCTTTGCCTATCCAAGATACAGTGTAGATTTGGTCCAATTGCACTTCCTAAGGCTTCCACTAGATGTCAACAGTCTTTAGAACCTTGTTTGAGGCTTCTACTGTGGAGCGGGGCATGAGAGCTGATTGAGTCAGGTGTCTGGCAGAGTGCCATGAGCTCCCGTGAGAGGTAGCTGCATTCCATTGCATTTCTAAAGACAAAGGAATTCTCCGGTTGAAACATTATTGAAGATTTATGTTAAAAACAATCTAAAGATTGATTCTATACATCGTTTGACATGTTTCTACCAACTGTAATGGAATTTTTGGACTTTTCGTCTGGCCTGCGCATCGTGAATTTGGATTTGTGAACTCAAGGCGCGAACAAAAAGGAGCTATTTGGACATAAATTATGGACTTTATCGAACAAAACAAACATTTATTGTGGAACTGGGATTCCTGGGAATGCATTCTGATGAAGATCATCAAAGGTAATTTAATATTTATAATGCTATTTTTGACTTCTGTTGACTCCACAACATGACGGATATCTGTATGGCTTGTTTTTGTGTCTGAGCGCCGTACTCACTTATTGCATGGTGTGCTTTTTCAGTAAAGCTTTTTGGAAATCTGACACAGCGGTTGCATTAACCTCTCTAGGGTATGTGGGACGCTAGTCCCACCTGGCCAACATCCAGTGAGATTGCAGAGCGCCAAATTCAAATACAGAAATACTCATTATAAAAATTCCAAAAAGATACAACTATTTTTCATAGGTTTAAAGATTAACTTCTTGTGAATCCAACCACGGTATCAGATTTCAAAAATGCTTTACTGCGAAAGCATACCTTACAATTATTTGAGAACATAGCCCAGCAGACAAATCATTACAAACAGTAACCAGCCAAGTTGAAGAGTTACACAAGTCAGAAATAGAGATAGAATTAATCACTTACCTTTGATGATCTTCCTATGTTTGCACTCAGAAGACATTCATTTATTCAATATATGTTCCTTTTGTTCGATAAAGTCTGTCTTTATATCCGAAAACCTCAGTTTTGTTTGTGCGTTTTCTTCAGTAATCCACAGGCTCAAACGCAGTCACAATAGGCAGACAAAAAATCAAAATTGTATCCGTAAAGTTCATAGAAGCATGTCAAACAATGTTTATATTCAATCCTCAGGTTGTTTTTAGCCTAAATAATCGATAATATGTCGCGCACAAGAAAAAGCTCTGTGACACGGCAGGGTCCACTCATTCAGACTGCTCTTACTCCCTCATTTTTCAGAAAACAAGCCTGAAACAATGTCCAACGACTGTTGCCATCTAGTGGAAGGCATAGGAACTGCAATTTGAGTCCTAAGTCAATGGGTACTGTAATGGCATTGAATAGAAAACTTATACAAAAAACAATCCTACTTCCTGAATGGATTTTTCTCAGGTTTTCACCTGCCAAATCAGTTCTGTTATACTGACCGACATTATTTTAACAGTTTTAGAAACCTTAGAGTGTTTTCTATCCAAATCTATTAATTATATGCATATCCTATCTTCCGGGCCTGAGTCGAAGGCAGTTTAATTTGGGCATGCTTTTCATCCAAAATTCCAAATGCTGCCCCCTACCCTAGAGAAGTTAAGGAGAAGTTTATCTAAAGTTCCATGCATAACACTTGTATTTTCATCAACATTTATGATGAGTATTTCTGTAAATTGATGTGGCTCTCTGCAAAATCACCGGATGATTTGGAAGCAAAACATTACTGAACGTAACGCGCCAATGTAAACTGAGATGTTTGGATATAAATATGAACTTTATCGAACAAAACATACATGTATTGCCCGCTTTGAGGACAATACAGTGCCACTGACACGGCCCGCAACTAAAACATGCGGACTCTCCTTCACTGCAACTGACGTGAGGAAAACATTTAAACGTGTCAACCCTCGCAAGGCTGCAGGCCCAGACGGCATCCCCAGCCTCGCCCTCAGAGCATGCGCGTTTACGGACATATTCAATCAATCCCTATCCCAGTCTGTTGTTCCCACATGCTTCAAGAGGGCCACCATTGTTCCTGTTCCAAAGAAAGCTAAGGTAACTGAGCTAAACGACTACCGTCCCGTAGCACTCACTTCCGTCATCATGAAGTGCTTTGAGAGACTAGTCAAGGACCATATCACCTCCACCCTACCTGACACCCTAGACCCACTCCAATTTGCTTACCGCCCAAATAGGTCCACAGACGATGCAATCTCAACCACACTGCACACTGCCCTAACACATCTGGACAAGAGGAATACCTGTGTGAGAATGCTGTTCATCGACTACAGCTCGGCATTTAACACCATAGTGCCCTCGTCATCAAGCTCGAGACCCTGGGTCTCGACCCCGCCCTGTGCAACTGGGTACTGGACTTCCTGACGGGCCGCCCCCAGGTGGTGAGGGTAGGCAACAACATTTCCACCCCGCTGATCCTCAACACTGGGGCCCCACAAGGGTGCGTTCTGAGCCCTCTCCTGTACTCCCTGTTCACCCACGACTGCGTGGCCACGCACGCCTCCAACTCAATCATCAAGTTTGCGGACGACACAACAGTGGTAGGCTTGATTACCAACAACGACAAGACGGCCTACAGGGAGGAGGTGAGGGCCCTCGGAGTGTGGTTTCAGGAAAATAACCTCACACTCAACGTCAACAAAACTAAGGAGATGATTGTGGACTTCAGGAAACAGCAGAGGGAACACCCCCCTATCCACATTGATGGAACAGTAGTGGAGAGGGTAGTAAGTTTTAAGTTCCTCGGCGTACACATCACAGACAAACTGAATTGGTCCACCCACACAGACAGCATCGTGAAGAAGGCGCAGCAGCGCCTCTTCAACCTCAGGAGGCTGAAGAAATGTGGCTTGTCACCAAAAGCACTCACAAACTTCTACAGATGCACAATCGAGAGCATCCTGTCGGGCTGTATCACCGCCTGGTACGGCAACTGCTCCGCCCACAACCGTAAGGCTCTCCAGAGGGTAGTGAGGTCTGCACAACGCATCACCGGGGGCAAACTACCTGCCCTCCAGGACACCTACACCACCCGATGTCACAGGAAGGCCATAAAGATCATCAAGGACATCAACCACCCGAGCCACTGCCTGTTCACCCCGCTATCATCCAGAAGGCGAGGTCAGTACAGGTGCATCAAAGCTGGGACCGAGAGACTGAAAAACAGCTTCTATCTCAAGGCCATCAGACTGTTAAACAGCCACCACTAACATTGAGTGGCTGCTGCCAACACACTGACTCAACTCCAGCCACTTTAATAATGGGAATTGATGGGAAATGATGTATCACTAGCCACTTTAAACAATGCTACCTAATATAATGTTTACATACCCTACATTATTCATCTCATATGTATATGTATATACTGTACTCTATATAATCTACTGCATCTTTATGTAATACATGTATCACTAGCCACTTTAACTATGCCACTTTGTTTACATACTCATCTCATATGTATATACTGCACTCAATACCATCTACTGTATCTTGCCTATGCCGCTCTGTACCATCACTCATTCATATATCTTTATGTACATATTCTTTATCCCCTTACACTTGTGTCTATAAGGTAGTAGTTTTGGAATTGTTAGCTAGATTACTTGTTGGTTATTACTGCATTGTCGGAACTAGAAGCACAAGCATTTCGCTACACTCGCATTAACATCTGCTAACCATGTGAATGTGACAAATAAAATTAGATTTGATTTGATTTGATTTAACATTAAGTCTTATGAGTGTCATCTGATGAAGATCAGCAAAGGTTGGTGATTCATTTTATCTCTATTTCTGCTTTTTGTGACTTTTTGTGACCGGAAAAATTGCTGTGTTTTTCTGTGACTAGGGACTGACCTAACATAATCATATGGTGTGCTTTCGTCGTGAAGTCTTTTTCAAATTGGACACTGTGGTGGGATTAACAACAAGTTTATCTTTAAAATGGTGTAAAATACTTGTATGTTTGAGGAATTTTAATGATGAGATTTCTGTTGTTTTGAATTTGGCGCCCTGCACTTTCACTGGCTGTTGTCATATCGATCCCGTTTGCAGGATCTAAGCCATAAGAAGTTTTAAATGTATTTGGCTAAGGTGTATGTAAACTTCAGATTTCAACTGTATATACAGACAGACAGACAGACAGACAGACAGACAGACAGACAGACAGACAGACAGACAGACAGACAGTACCAGTCAAAAGTTTGGACAATGCTGCTTTTCCTTCTCTGCGGTCCAACTCATCCCAAACCATCTCAATTGGGTTGAGGTCGGTTGATTGTGGAGGCCAGGTCATCTGATGCAGCACTCCATCATTTTCCTTCTTGGTCAAATAGCCCTTACACAGCCTGGTGGTGTGTTGGGTCATTGTCCTGTTAAAAAACAAATTATTGTCCCACTAAGCTGGTTAAGTGTGCCTTGAATTCAAAATAAATCCCAGACAGTGTCACCAGCAAAGCACCCCCACACCATCAAACCTCCTCCTCCATACTTCAGTAGGAACCACACATGCGGACATCATCTGTTCACCTACTCTGCGTCTCACAAAGACACCGTGGTTGGAACCAAAAAATGTCCAATTTGGACCAAAGAACAGATTTCCACCAGTCTAATGTCCATTTCTCGTGTTTCTTGGCTCAAGCAAGTCTCTTCTTCTTATTGGTGTCCTTTCGTAGTGGTTAGATTGCAGCAATTCGACCATGAAGACCTGATTCACACAGTCTCCTCTGAACAGTTGATGTTGAGCTATGTCTGTTACTTGAACTCTGTGTAGCATTTCTTTGGGCTGCAATCTGAGGTGCATTTAACTCTAATGAACTTATCCTCTGCAGCAGAGGTAACTGTGGCTGTCCTCATGAGAGCAAGTTTCATCATAGCGCTTGATGGTTTTTGTGACTGCACTTGAAGAAACTTTCAAATATCTTTTTTTTTTTTTTTTACCCCTTTTTCTCCCCAATTTCGTGGTATCCAATTGTTGTAGTAGCTACTATCTTGTCTCATTGCTACAACTCCCGTACGGGCTTGGGAGAGACGAAGGTTGAATGTCATGCGTCCTCCGATACACAACCCAACCAGCCATACTGCTTCTTAACACAGCGCTCATCCAACCCGAAAGCCAGCCGCACCAATGTGTCGGAGGCTACACCGTGCACCTGGCAACCTTGGCTAGCGCGCACTGCGCCCGGCCCGCCACAGGAGTCGCTAGTGCGCGATGAGACAAGGAGATCCCTACCGACCAATCCCTCCCTAACCTGGACGACGCTAGGCCAATTGTGCGTCGCCCCACGGACCTCCCGGTCGCGGCCGGTTACGACAGAGCCTGGGCGCGAACCCAGGGACTCTGATGGCACAGCTGGCGCTGCAGTACAGCGCCCTTAACCACTGCGCCACCCGGGAGGCCACTTTCAAAGATCTTGACATTTTCCGCATTGACTGAGCTTCATGCCTTAAATAATGGACTTTCGTTTCTGTTTGCCAATTGGGGAGAAAAAAAACACTAACCCTCTACGACTATGTGAAAAATACCTCTGTACTTTTCTGTACTCCAAGAAAAATCACACGTGAAAATCGCAAATTCAAACGTGAGGAGTAAGTAAGAAAAGAAAGTAAGAAAATGCGAAACATCGCATTTTCATATGTGGAAATAGTCCACGTGATTGTTTTTCACGTGAACTTGCAATGAGATTTTCACGTGAACGTTTTTCATATTTGAAACTGCAATTTGATTTATATATGTGATTGTTTTCTCATATGAACTTGGAATTGCACATGTGAAAGTGAAAATCTCACTTTTTTCATGAAATATTTTTTTTTATTTTTATCCAATCCAATTGTATTTGTCACATGCACTGAATAAAACTGGTGTAAACTGGTGTAGTACTAGTACCAGTACCAGATCAATGTGCAGAGGTATGAGGTACAGTATTTTTGAAGGCAGGTTAAAGTGACTAGACATCAGGATATACGGTACAATAATATGAGTAAAATAAAGAAGTGTAAAAGTGAGTATGTGTGAGTGTGCGTGTGTGTGTAATGGGGATGTACAGTATGCGTGTTTGTGTTGTGTCGGTCTGCGTGTGTGTGTAGTGTATGTGTGCGTAGTGTATGTGAATGTGTGTGGGAGTGTCTATGTAGTGTGTGTGTGAGTGTATGTATATATAGTGTAGTGAGTGTGCATAGGGTCAGTGCAAGAGAGTCATAACAGATAGTTTGGGTACCATTAATTGACTCATTATTTAACAGCCTGGCTATTTAGCAGTTTTATGGCTTGTGGGTAGAAGCTGTCTCGGTGATTCAGCCAGTCAAAATTCTCTCGAGGGTGCAGCTGTAGAACTTTGAGAATCCGAGGGCCCATGCCAAATCTTTTCAACCTCCTGAGGGGGAAGAGGCACTGCCGTGCCCTCTTAATGAGTGTGTGGGTGTGTGTGGACAATTATAGTTCCTTACTGATGTGGATGCCAAAGAACTTGAAGCTCTTGACCCACTCCACAACAACCCTGTTGATGTGGATGAGGGTGTGCTCTCCCCTCTTTCTCCTATAGGCCATGATCAGCTCCTTGGTCTTACAGACGTTGAGGGAGAGGTTGCTGTCCTGGCACCACATTGCTAAGTCTCTGACCTCCTCCCCGTACACTGACTCATCGCCGTCGGTGATCAGGCGTTTCGTCAGAAATCTTGATGATGGTGTTGGAGTCGTGCATGGCCACGCAGTCTTGGGTAAACAGGGAGTACAGGAGGGGACTAAGCACACACCCCTGAGGGGCCTCCGTGTTATTGCCTACCCTCACCACAAGGTGCTATCACACAAGGCACAGTTATTTTCCTTGAAGCGAGTTATTGTCTGCTAGCTCTGCCACATACAACAAGCATCGGCGCCGGTGTAATAGGATTCCACCTTCCTCCTATATTGTCCTTTTGCGTGTTTGGTGTCTCGTCGGAGGTTGTAGCGGGCCTTCTTGTAGGTGTCCGTGTCCCGTTCCAAACCAAAAAGCAGTAGCTCTAGCCTTTAGCCCAGCACGGATATTGCCTGTAATCCATGCTTTTTGGTTTGGATATGTTCTTATAGTCACTATAGGGACGACATAATCTATGCACTTATTGATGAAGCCCATGACTGTTGTGGTAAACTCCACAATGCGATCGGCTGAATAGCTGCACATATCCTAATCTGTACTAGCAAAACAGTCTTGTAGCCTCCGTCTGCTTCATCCAACCACTTCCATTTGGGCTTTCTTTTAAACAGGATGCAGGAGAACGGAGTCATGGTCAGATTTGCTGAAGGGAAGACGAGGGAATTGCAAGCACACATGTGGGGTTGAAATAATGTGAAATGATGGCATTAATATGTTGCAGTAGCAATGTTTCCACCGGTAGAATTAGGGAGACCACATCTAAAAATCCCAAGGAAACTATTTTGCGGGACATTATTGGAACAGTGGACAGAATAAATGTTTTGGGACAGGTTCATGGATCACGTTCAAATGGCGACATAGTTCTGCACTATGAGGGTCACTGTGTTAAAAGGGCAATCCTTAGTTACTACATCCATTTTTAGACTTATATTTAATGATACTGTATGTACCCATTGATTCTTTAATATAAATTACACATGCCTCATGAGCTTTCTTCAAATGTCGTACCCCATCAGAGCCCATAATATAAGCTTGTTTTACTCCAATGTTTTATGTTTTACTCCAAACAAAATAAATATAAAACAATAGTCGAAAACATATTTAAAAAGCTATAATTTTTTTAATTTTTCATGGATGGTCAGTCCTTGCATCCATATAGCATAGTATATGGATTTGAAAGGGGTTGCATTTCATCAGCTCCATCTCTCCACTTGTTAGTGATAATGTAGTGGGGAGAGTACTTTGCTAAGGTTCAATTAAGGATTGCTGTTTTAAACACCTTTAATGCAGTAATAATAGTGTTAGTATATGGTGCAATCCTCTAGTGAGTGAGTTGCTTTTGTTCCAATATCAAGCAAAACTTCTGAAGTCGAAAAAACACAATTCTTAGTGTTCTGAACAAAAATAATGATATTGAAAGCAAAACATAAACACAAAAGTATTGATATTAAAACAAAATATTGCAAGGAAATCATTTTGAGATGCGAGAACAAAATGTGTTGTAAATGGATGCAAAAAAAGTGTTTTGCGATTAGCCTAAATAAAATGCCTCCCTCTTTCCTGCAATTGTCCCGATATTTGTTTATGTTACCCTAGCCTTTGCTTTTGCTGCATTTTTCCCAGTTGCATGTTTTGGCACATTCATTCCAACAAAACAGCACCCTGCTGGTTTTCTTCTGAAGCTAAGCAGGGTTGGTCCTGGTCAGTTCCTGTAGCTGGGAGTGGTACGAATAAATGTGTGAAACTCATGTGTCTGACCCATGTCAAGATTAAAAAGAAATAAAATGCATTTTTGCACTTTTTTGTTGTTGTAAGGGCTGTCTTATATTCCTATGAGAACTCAATGTTTTTTTTATCAGTCACTTGCAGCCAGGCATTTTGGAATTGACAGACTAATATGTTTATTGGAGCTCATTCATTTTGGCAGTAGTTGAAGGCTCTGTGTGTAGATGTGAGAGAGAAATCGTTTTTTCACTCAACAACTGTATGATGCTGCTTTTGCATTTACTGTGCCAAGTACAGAGCCAACATGGACAGTCTCTTAACATCACTGAGGTATAGCGTTTATGGTGGACAAAAACTCTGAGTGAAGCTATTGGCGGTTTAAGCCAAGTAGACCGTAATTCAATGAAACTACAAGTGCATCCTATGGGAAGTTGTTTATTAGCAAAAACATTGTGCTAGAAGCACTCTGCTGGCCTGTAAGAAAATCCACAGTGACGAAAAGGATGTTTACATTACAAATCAATACCTAAATGGGGCTAAAAAATCAATTGATTTATTTGCCACAAACTACTGTGATAATGGATGGAGATGAATTCTGACATCCCAAGCATAATTCATACCCAGCATTGCAGGTTTCTTTCATCATTAAGTAGTAGTGTTAAATGGTAGCCACCGCCATAAGATCAACCAAAGGTCAAGCCCATTGCTGAGGTTAATAGTTGTCCAGAAAGTAATAAATAGCTAAACTGCTACAGTGTCTCACATGATGTAATGGTATTATACGAGGAAATTGCTGCTGGCTCAGAGCAGTGCAGTTTAAGAAATGGCTGGGGTTTGATGTGTACCATATCTTTACTGTTGGAGTTGCTTGTGTGACATTAAAGATAATTGTCATGGACAGCATCTACTACTCTCTTTGTTTTCGGGCGTGCCTCACAGCTAAAGGCAACGCTGAAGAGGAGCAGCGTAACTTCCATAGACCATGACAAGATGAATAGTCTTAAAGCTTAAGTGAAATAATAAACAAACAAATATCCAACATTTATTCAAGTCTGTTGAACTCCTCAGGTACTGTTTTTTTTTTTTGTTTTTTTTTTTGATTGGAATGCTATGGTTATACTTTTATACCTCATGCAAGAGAAAATGGACTGAAACGCATGGTTTTGGGTGCGGCATTTACCGTGTCCTCCCTCACTTCCCCTTCCATTCGTCACTTGAGAACGTGTGTCCATTGAACTGAGTATGGGGGCTGAACAAAGCTCGAGACGTTATGAGCTCTCTGTGATGCGGTCAACATAACTCACTGTTTGCCACCAAGATTAAAGATATTATTGATTTTAAATAAAACATTTTAGCTAGCAGTGTTTCGCTCCATGAATGGGGTGAATAGCTTTCAAATGAATGGAGTGAATAGCTTTCAAGGCCATGCACTCATTTAAAGGATTATGTATGCCTGGGGCACTAAAGTAGTTGGACTGTTAGAGGGACAGTATTTTTCCCATTCCTGGGGCACTGTCTCATCACATGCCTCAAATGCTACAGCCAATCTCTCTACCTCTGGCGTAGGAGTTGGAGCCGTTTCAGCTTTCCCACTCTGCAATTAGTTTCCACGTCATTTCAGCCCCCGAAAAATGTAATGTGATGATGTTGAGTCAACGTGGAAAACTGATTGAATTTGCAAAAAGTCATCAACATAAGGGATTTTTTTATTATTTTAACCTAAATCCAATGACAGGGTTTCACATTGAATCAACTAAAAACTCAACCAAATGTGAACTGATGCCTGTGTCCTGTGGGCTGCATTGGTTGCTGTGACCATCTGTTAATAAAGATTAGTCATACAGTATCAATCAAAAGACTGACCAGTGAAATGACATGATTAGCATACTTTATGTAAATTATACTGTACCTTGCCATTATTACAGTGCTTTGGGGAAGTACAATATTTGAATTGATGTGTTCAAATTAACATATATTGTACAACCAAATCACATTATTATGCAACTCTGGCTGTGAAGCTTTAAACTCTGGCTAAAAGTGTCCACCTTCCCACATCGAAGCAAACTTTAGGTCCCATTTCCTGTCCCCTAACTCACACATTATTTCACAGTGAAGTTTCAAAAAAGTGCTTTGAATTTAAGCATGGATACATTTCAGCCTGCATCACCTCATTTTACCCTGCAATGCTTTAGGAACTGGCTCCTTAGATGTCGGATATGAACTTGATCACTCTTTTGTTGCGAAGAATTTTCCTGGTATTTTCCAGGAAATTCAAATGAGCCTCACGATTGGCTAAAAATGAACTATTCTCTTTCTCTCTATGTGGGGGCAGTCGAGTCATTGGGAACTGGGTTTGCTATCTTAAAACAATGTTCTCTCGCTCAAGCGCTGTAGGCCTAGGTCCTATTACTACAACATTCAAATGTTCAAAAATGTATCTGAAATGCAGCCATACACATCAACAACTGTTGTTTTATATAGCTTAATAACACAAGATAGATATGGGTCTCCACTAGGCTACGACATACAAGTGTCTAGTGTATCCTAAGGTTGTGTATGAACTGTCAAAATGGAGTTCAGTTGTGGCCTGGGTTTGTCTAGCGGTTAGGGCCGCTGCCTTCACCGTGTCGGCATGGGTTCGATTCCCGGCCCATCTGGCACAAATATCACCATCTCCCAATTGACTTGTAGTAGTAACACATTTCAAATATGGACAGTCCAGGCTTATTTTACCCCTGATCTTGATAAGGAAATTACCAAACAAGACACTTTGGATAACATAAATAGTAAACAAATAAAATAATAATAGTACAGCAACATTAGTTTCCATTCAAACAAAGTGTCAGATCAATTGCCATAGTAGATTGGCTGTGGTAAATGAGGAAATACTTTATTTCTGTTGTACAGAATTCTTGTCAAATAGATGAATTGTCCTTAGTCTTTTCAAAAAGGACAACGCTTTTCCCATGACAATACCAACCAGAGGGTGAACAAATCTTGAAAGACGTTGGTTGCAAGCAGGACTAAGTCAGACAGGAAGAGGCAAAACGAGAGGGCTCACTCATGGCAAAATAAATCCAGAATAAGCCCAATGCGTTTCTATGGGCTTAATATGCAGACCTAAGCTTGTCGCCTGTATTCCTGGCTTTGGGACAACTACCATTGTTAGGGCGGAGACATGAGTGTCTCATCATCATTTACAGATCTCTGACTAAGGCAGTGCTCCTCAATTATTTTCTGTTACGCCCCAGGATTAATGACTACAATGAGCACGTTTTGCCATGCACAGCTTTTCGAAGCGGGGTTTGAAGCATGATACTGCAACTTTCAGCTCCTGCTCAATGTTTAGCTGGGACCTGTACTTGGTCTTCAGTGCAGCAACAGCAGAGAAGCCAGTCTCACAAAGATGAGATGTTGCAAAAGGAAGAAGAATGCCTCTACACTCATCCAGAATTCACTCAGTGTCTGTGATGTGAACCTCAGTCTCAATGTGTAGTCAGACGTCATATCAATGAACTGGTCCTCCTCTGCAGAGCTGAAACCAGTTGGAGCTGGTGCATTGAAAGGATCTCTCACCCAGTCACATTGGGAACTGTTTTCAGGGAAGTACTTTTTAAAGAATCCCATCAGTGATGAAATATGCTCCTTAATGTATGGAATCACTGAGGTGGCATCATAGTCAGTAGTGTCAACAAATTCATGCAGTTTCTCGAATGAATCAGTATTTCCTTCATCAAGTTGCCTGCCCCACATTGCAAGCTTTCATGTGAAAGAGCTGATCTTGTCTGTGACCTGAGGGAGGTGTTTATCTTTCCCTTGAAGCTGTAGATTTAGTTCATTTAGTTTTCCAAATATGTCACCCAGGTAGGAGAGTTTTGCCAGGAAGTTCTCATCACTAACTTTTACTGCGAGGTCATACTTGTGCTCCTGTTCCGAAAACATTCGTATCTGCTCTCTGAGCTCAAAAACTCAGGACAAGACTTTTCCTCATGACAGCCACCTTGCTTCACTGTGAAACAGCACAGCTTGATGTTCAGCTCCCATCTCCTCACAGATAGCAGAGAAGACTCTTGTTTTCAGTGGTCTGGTCTTTATAAAATTGACTACACCTACAATGTCAGTCATAACCTCACTTAATTCAGAGGAAAGATGCCAGTGCTTCTCTGTGTATAACACAGTGTGTCCACTCAGCATTAGGTGAGGCCTTCTTGATGAGTGCCCGAAGTCCATGGAGGGTTTTAGAAATACTTAAAATAAGGTCTGTGTTTTGTGTAGACTTACCCTGGAGTTACGTTTTGATAACAGTCTAAATTTCTCTAGGACAAGGTGACTTTCAGTAAACTTACTAGTTACAAATTTTGTTTGGTAATTTTTTACACGCATGTCCCCCCGCGCACGAGACTGACATCAAACAAAGTCAAAAGGCTGTACAGTTTCAATTAAGGTAATTCAATGGTGACTTACAGTTGAAGTCGGAAGTTTACATACACCTTAGCCAAATACATTTAAACTCAGTTTTCACAATTCCTGACATTTAATCCTAGTAAAAGTTCCGTGTTAGGTCAGTTAGGATGATCACTTTATTTTAAGAATGTGAAATGTCAGAATAATAGTAGAGATAATTATTTATTTCAGCTTTTATTTCTTTCATCACATTCCCAGTGGGTCAGAAGTTTACATACACTCAATTAGTATTTGGTAGCATTGCCTTTATTTAACTTGCGTCTAAAGTTTCAGGTAGCCTTCCACACGCTTCCCACAATAAGTTGGGTGAATTTTGGCCCATTCTTCCTTACAGAGCTGGTGTAACTGAGTCAGGTTTGTAGGCCTCCTTGCTCTCACACGCTTTTTCAGTTCTGCCCACAAATGTTCTATAGGATTGAGGTCAGGGTTTTGTGATGGCCACTCCAATACCTTGACTTTGTTGTCCTTCAGCCATTTGCCACAACTTTGGGAGTATGCTTGGGGTCATTGTCCATTTGGAAGACCCATTTGCGAACAAGCTTTAACTTCCTGACTGATGTCTTGATATGTTGCTTCAATATATCCATGTAATTTTCCTACATCATGATGCCATCTATTTTGTGAAGTGCACCAGTCCCTCCTGCAGCAAAGCACCCCCACAACATGATGCTGCCACCCCCGTGCTTCACGGTTGGGATGGTGTTCTTCGGCTTGCAAGCATTCCCCTTTATCCTTCAAACATAACAATGGCCAAACAGTTCTATTTTTGTTTCATAAGACCAGACGACATTTCTCCAAAAAGTGTGATCTTTGTCCCCACGTGCAGTTGCAAACCGTAGTCTGGCTTTTTTATGGCAGTTTTGGAGCAGTGGCCTCTTTTTACTGTGGATATAGATACTTTTGTACCTGTTTCCTCCAGCGTCTTCACAAGGTCCTTTGCTGTTGTTCTGGGATTGATTTGCACTTTTCGCACCAAAGTACGTTAATCTCTAGGAGACAGAATGTGTCTCCTTCCTGAGCTGTATGACGGTGCGTGTTCCCATGGTGTTTATACTTGCATAATATTGTTTGTACAGATGAATGTGGTATCTTCAGGCATTTGGAAATTGCTCCCCAAGGATGAACCAGACTTGTGGAGGTCTACAATTGTTTTTCTGGGGTCTTGGCTGATTTCTTTTGATTTTCCCATGATGTCAAGCAAAGAGGCACTGAGTTTGAAGGTAGGCCTGGAAATACATCCACAGGTACACCTCCAATTGACTCAAATGATGTAAATTATCAGAAGCTTTTAAAGCCATGACATGAATTTCTGGAATTTTCCAAGCTGTTTAAAGGCACATTCAACTTAGTGTATTTCAACTTCTGACCCACTAGAATTGTGATACAGTGAATTATAAGTGAAATAACCTGTCTGTAAACAATTGTTGGAAAAATGACTTGATGTCCTAACCGACTTGCCAAAACTATAGTTTGTTCACAAGAAATTTGTGGAGTGGTTGAAAAACGAGTTTTAATGACTCCAACCTAAGTGTATGTAAACTTCAGACTTAAATTGTATCTGTCAATGTGCACAATTTCATTAAAAAATGAACTCAAGACATTGGAATCGTTTTACAATTTCAATAGCATTAAGGAACATTTATTTCACACTATCATTTCAAGTACATGTGATGGTACAGTAAATGCATACTAAGACGATTTGCACCAAGCGTGATGTTTATTTTTCACTCAGAATGAACAGGTAAGTGAAACAACAATCAATACCGGAATTGCACTACTACTAATATGCAAATCAGACATTTTAACATGGAATTAAATTGACGTCAATTTTTTCCCCCGCTGAACCTAACCCTAACTTAACCTATTCCTCCTAACCTGCTACGTAAGTTATCCTAACCTGCTATGAAAATAAATGTTTTGACCAAAGCTCTGTCCCTTCTAGACAAAACCGGATTTACCCTCCATCCTCCTTCTCTTCCAAATCTCTCCTTTCCAATTTGAAGGGTATTTTATTTTCTTGGCAGGCCCATTCTCCTCCCCCTCGGTTGTGCCGCTACAAGCTGTAAATAAAAATACACACAAAATGCTTGATTTCTAGTACATGGCACAAAAAGTTTACAGAGGGGATACATTACCTTGCTTATAGACCTTGTCATGAAAATGAATGACATTTATACACACACACACACAATGAGAGACAGCAGTGCGTGGGAGGATGCTGCGGTGGAATGACCCGTTGATCTAGTTAACGTTAGCTAGCTACATTTTTGACACTGCACCTAGCTAGCTAGCCGAGTCAGTTGATCTAGTGGCAACCCAATGTGATAGCTAGTTAACGTAAACTCGTACATCGCCTTGGTCCATACAATTGCCCTTATTTTAGCGCACCAAAAATGTAATATTTCCAGATCAACTGTAATGTCAATACCATTGTAAAGCACAATTTCTCCCCTTTCCAACAAAATCAATTACATGACCTAAACACTGGCCGTTACTGCATAATTCAAGCAGGCAATGAGCTCCGTTGGGTCTTTTTAAAAATGGCGGGTGGGGAAGCGAAACTAATGCGTGATAGTGAGACGGAGAGATGTCGTGTGGGAAAATAGCTTTTTTTTCACTCGATCTGTCCAACCTTATCGCCTCTAAATTGTAAATAAAACACTATAAAGAGTTTATATAACGTGTCATTACATACCTATTTGAAGGTTTGTGTCAAATTTGAATCGGGTTTTTAGGGCGGTGCTAAAGTGATCTTAGAAGTAAACAGCGGCTTTGAGAATGATGATCGCATGCAATGATGACGCAAAAAATGACGAGGTACCCCCCCTTACCCCCGTCACTGTCCATTTTTTGCTTTTAAACTACGAGAGAAGTGCTACACCTGGTGGAGAGAGATTGTAAGACAGAAAAAGTTGCTTTATTCATGCTGTACGTTACGACATGAGACGTCCCGATGTAACGGAGGGTCAGTTTTTTCAACTTTTCTCCAATACTATAGAGCCATTACCATGTCGATCAACGCTTGAATAGAAACATAGTTCACACCCCCGATTTTGACGTCAACACAGTCGCTACAGTCCCATTAGTTTTCTTTGTAGCCTCGTTTGAATGTCGCGGTTACGCACGTTTGTACGGAATGGGATGAGTTTACGTTACCTATTGCCACACTCATCTGATTACTCTTTTCACTCTTCAAATCAAATCAAATCAAATCAAATTTTATTTGTCACATACACATGGTTAGCAGATATTAATGCGAGTGTAGCGAAATGCTTGTGCTTCTAGTTCCGACAATGCAGTAATAACCAACAAGTAATCTAACTAACAATTCCAAAACTACTGTCTTGTACACAGTGTAAGGGGATAAAGAATATGTACATAAGGATATATGAATGAGTAATGGTACAGAGCAGCATAGGCAAGATACAGTAGATGGTATCGAGTACAGTATATACATATGAGATGAGTATGTAAACAAAGTGGCATAGTTAAAGTGGCTAGTGATACATGTATTACATAAGAATACGGTCGATGATATAGAGTATACGTACGTATGTTATATACGTATGCATATGAGATGAATAATGTAGGGTAAGTAACATTATATAAGGTAGCATTGTTTAAAGTGGCTAGTGATATATTTACATCATTTACCATCAATTCACATTATTAAAGTGGCTGGAGTTGAGTCAGTGTCAGTGTGTTGGCAGCAGCCACTCAATGTTAGTGGTGGCTGTTTAACAGTCTGATGGCCTTGAGATAGAAGCTGTTTTTCAGTCTCTCGGTCCCAGCTTTGATGCACCTGTACTGACCTCGCCTTCTGGATGATAGCGGGGTGAACAGGCAGTGGCTCGGGTGGTTGATGTCCTTGATGATCTTTATGGCCTTCCTGTGACATCGGGTGGTGTAGGTGTCCTGGAGGGCAGGTAGTTTGCCCCCGGTGATGCGTTGTGCAGACCTCACTACCCTCTGGAGAGCCTTACGGTTGAGGGCGGAGCAGTTGCCGTACCAGGCGGTGATACAGCCCGCCAGGATGCTCTCGATTGTGCATCTGTAGAAGTTAGTGAGTGCTTTTGGTGACAAGCCGAATTTCTTCAGCCTCCTGAGGTTGAAGAGGCGCTGCTGCGCCTTCTTCACAATGCTGTCTGTGTGAGTGGACCAATTCAGTTTGTCTGTGACGTGTATGCCGAGGAACTTAAAACTTGCTACCCTCTCCACTGCTGTCCCGTCGATGTGGATAGGGGGGTGCTCCCTCTGCTGTTTCCTGAAGTCCACAATCATCTCCTTAGTTTTGTTGACGTTGAGTGTGAGGTTATTTTCCTGACACCACACTCCGAGGGCCCTCACCTCCTCCCTGTAGGCCGTCTCGTCGTTGTTGGTAATCAAGCCTACCACTGTTGTGTCGTCCACAAACTTGATGATTGAGTTGGAGGCGTGCGTGGCCACGCAGTCGTGGGTGAACAGGGAGTACAGGAGAGGGCTCAGAACGCACCCTTGTGGGGCCCCAGTGTTGAGGATCAACGGGGAGGAGATGTTGTTGCCTACCCTCACCACCTGGGGGCGGCCCGTCAGGAAGTCCAGTACCCAGTTGCACAGGGCGGGGTCGAGACCCAGGGTCTCGAGCTTGATGACGAGCTTGGAGGGTACTATGGTGTTGAATGCCGAGCTGTAGTCAATGAACAGCATTCTCACATAGGTATTCCTCTTGTCCAGATGGGTTAGGGCAGTGTGCAGTGTGGTTGATATTGCATCGTCTGTGGACCTATTTGGGCGGTAAGCAAATTGGAGTGGGTCTAGGGTGTCAGGTAGGGTGGAGGTGATATGGTCCTTGACTAGTCTCTCAAAGCACTTCATGATGACGGAAGTGAGTGCTATGGGACGGTAGTCGTTTAGCTCAGTTACCTTAGCTTTCTTGGGAACAGGAACAATGGTGGCCCTCTTGAAGCATGTGGGAACAGCAGACTGGTATAGGGATTGATTGAATATGTCCGTAAACACACCGGCCAGCTGGTCTGCGCATGCTCTGAGGGCGCGGCTGGGGATGCCGTCTGGGCCTGCAGCCTTGCGAGGGTTAACACGTTTAAATGTCTTACTCACCTCGGCTGCAGTGAAGGAGAGACCGCATGTTTTCGTTGCAGGCCGTGTCAGTGGCACTGTATTGTCCTCAAAGCGGGCAAAAAAGTTATTTAGTCTGCCTGGGAGCAGGACATCCTGGTCCGTCACTCTTTATGCCAGTGACACGATGGCCAGTTAGCCAAAAATCAGAGATCATATGGGGAGCTACAACACAGATATTAAACTTTTTCTGGTCATATTCTAGGTTAGCTAAAGCTACCAAGCCATTTGATTTGCACTTGTCCTCAAAACACAATTGCAACAGCAGAATTATAATTTAGAAATACAATATCTTAATCCAGAAATATATAATATTACAAAGGCAGAAGGTAATTAAAGCGCAACTTACCTCGTGTTTGATCATGTCTGGCTGACAACCCAAGAACAAAAATGTTAAAATAAAAAAAATCAACAACAAAAAAATATCAGAAATGAAGTGTGCTTCACTTCAAGAGCCGTGCTGGTGATAAAACTGGGTTTGACGGACAGCTGAGAGCCAGTGGACTTAAGAGTTTTGATGACAAGCTACACTATATATACAAAGGTATGGGGACACCCCTTCAAATTAGTGGATTCGGCTATTTCAACCACACCCTTTACTGACAGGTGTAGCACACAGCCGTGTCATCTCCATAGACAAACATTGGCAGTAGAATGGCCTTACTGAAGAGCTCAGTGACTTTCAACATGGCATCGTCATAGGTTGCCACCTTTCCAACAAGTCAGCGTCAAATTTCTGCCCTGCTAATGCTGGCACGGTCAACTGTAAGTGCTGTTATTGTGAAGTGGAAACGTCTAGGACCAAAAACGGCTTAGACGTGAAGTGATAGGCCACACAAGTTCACAAAATGGGACTGCTGAGTGCCAAAGCGCGTAATACGCAAAAATTGTCTGTCCTCTGTTACAACACACTATACCGAGTTCCAAATTGCCCCTGGAAGCAACGTCTTCACAATAACTGTTTGTCAGGAGCTTCATGAACTGGGTTTCCATGGCCGAGCAGCCGCAAACAAGCCTAAGATCACCATGTGCAATGCCAAGCATTGGCTGGAGTGGTGTAAAGCTCGCCGCCATTGGACTGTGGAACAGTGGAAACGCATTCTCTGGAGTGATGAATCAAGCTTCACCATCTGACAGTTTTGGGGAAGGCCCTTTCCTGTTTCAGCAGGACAATGCATCCGTGCACAAAGCAAGTTAGTTTGAGGTCGATGTGGAAGATCTTGACTGGCCTGCACAGAGCCCTGACCTCTACCCAATCGAACACCCTTGGGAGGAATTGGAACGGCGACTGCGAGCCAGGCCTAATCGTCCAACATCAGTGCCCTGACTTTACTAATGCTCTTGTGGCTGAATGGATGCAAGTCTCCACAGTAATGTTCCAACATTTAGTGGAAAGCCTTCCCAGAATAGTGGAGGCTGTTACAGAAGCAAAGGGGGACCAACTCCAAGACAATTTGATGTTCAACGAGGAGGTGTCCACATATTTTTGGTCATGTAATGTATTTTGAATACATTTCATTGGTCAATGGGTTGTGAAACGTTCATACAGACATAGAGGAACATAAACTCAGCAAAAAAAGAAACGTCCCTTTTTTAGGACCCTGTCTTTCAAAGATAATTCATAAAAATCCAATTAACTTCACAGACCTTCATTGTAAAGGATTTAAACACTGAACATGCACCTGTGGAACGGTCATTAAGACACTAACAGCTTACAGACGGTAGGCAATTAAGGTCACAGTTATGAAAACTTAGGACAGTAAAGAGGCCTTTCTACTGACTGAACAACACCAAAAGAAAGATGCCCAAGGTCCCTGCTCATCTGTGTGAATGTGCCTTAGGCATGCTGCAAGGAGGCATGAGGACTACAGATGTGACCAGGGCAATAAATTGCAATGTCTGTACTGTGAGACGCCTTAGACAGCGCTATAGGGAGACAGGACGGACAGCTGATCGTCCTCACAGTGGCAGACCACATGTAACAACACCTGCACAGGATCGGTACATCCGAACATCACACCTGCGGGACAGGTACAGGATGGCAATAACAACTGCCCGAGTTACACCAGGAACGCACAATCCGTCCATCAGTGTTCAGACTGTCCACAATGGGCTGAGAGAGGCTGGACTGAGGGCTTGTAGGCCTGTTGTAAGGCAGGTCCTCACCAGACATCACCGGCAACAACTTCGCCTATGGGCACAAACCCACTGTCGCTGGACCAGACAGGACTGGCAAAAAGTGCTCTTCACTGACGAGTCGTGGTTTTGTCTCACATGGGGTGATGGTCGGATTCGCGTTTATCGTCGAAGGAATGAGCGTTACACTGAGGCCTGCACTCTGGAGCGGGATCGATTTGGAGGTGGAGGGTCCGTCATGGTCTGGGGCAGTGTGTCACAGCATCATCAGACTGAACTTGTTGTCATTGCAGGCAATCTCAACACTGTGCGTTACAGGGAAGACATCCTGCTCCCTCATGTGGTACCCTTCCTGCAGGCTCATCCTGACATGACCCTCCAGCATGACAATGCCACCAGCCATACTGCTCGTTCTGTGCGTGATTTCCTGCAAGACAGGAATGTCAGTGTTCTGCCATGGCCAGTGAAGAGCCCGGATCCCATTGAGCATGTCTGGGACCTGTTGGATCGGAGGGTGAGGGCTAGTGCCATTCACCCCAGAAATGTCCGGGAACTTGCAGGTGCCTTGGTGCAAGAGTGGGGTAACATCTCACAGCAAAAACGGGCAAATCTGGTGCAATCCATGAGGAGAAGGTGCACTGCCGTACTTAATGCAGCTGGTGGCCACACCAGATACTGACGGTTACTTTTGATTTTGACCCCCCCCCCCCCTTTGTTCAGGGACACAATATTCAATTTCTGTTAGTCACGTGTCTGTGGAACTTGTTCAGTTTATGTCTCAGTTGTTGAATCTTGTTATGTTTATACCAGTATTTACACATGTTAAGTTTGCTGAAAATAACACAGTTGACAGGGAGAGGATGTTTCTTTAATTGCTGAGTTTATAATACAAATAAAAAAATGAAAATCACCAATTTTGGTTGGGAATTTTTCCCCTGACACCGACAATTTAATATAAATCGATGTAACTGAAGTGATTTGGTAAAATCAGTAAAAAGTAAGTTACTTCAGAAATTACATACCTTAATGGAACATTTCGGCATTTCGTGTATGATTAGTGAAAAAGTCCATATTGCAAATGTACGGTCCCTTACTAGACGTCCGAAATCGTTTGTAAAATTTGCGGTCGGCGTCGGGCCGTGTGGTAGGGCTGGACCTACCGGGAAGTCATCAAATGAACTTTGTTGGACATTCGGTTTCCGTTTTATAAAATAAACAAGTTTTTGACCGTTTTTCCGGGCATACGGAATCATATGGCAATTTGGCAAAACATCACGAATCACGACGGGGCCTTATCTCGAAAACGGAAAATATTTCGAAGCCGAAACTTGGTGAGCGTAGGTTTGGCATAATGGGCAGTTGGCCCCGAACAAGATGGCGTCTAGGCCTCGACGGTTTTTGAGTTATGGCCATTTTTCTGGGATTAAAGGTCCAAAATGGAAATAGAACCAGCCATTTATCTATCGTCATTTAAGAGAAACGGAACAATGACAACTTGGTGATGTTCACAAATAGGCGTTTTCTTTTTTCAACGGTTACAGATCCAGTTGCAGGGTGTTCATACGAATCTTTTTAAAGTGTGCTGCGGAGCTCTGCGAGATTTCTGTGATTTTCTATGATTTTCTGAAATAACACACACATACTAAACCCTCCGTAAATAACTCAGTTCTTAACGTAAAGACTTAAAACTCAGGATTCTGTAACAGCATACCCCAATGAGGATATGTGGTGACTTATAGCTTCCTGTGCCAACCGGAAGTGCCATAATTGGTGTCTCAGGGGCTGTTTCGAAGGGTTAAAAAAGTCAGATCTGTCCAAAACTTCATATATGTGATTAGGCAACCCCCATGAACTGTAAATCAGTCATTTTTCCCCAAAAAATTCAAAGGAAAAAAAAATCACACTAAAACACAACTTGGAAGGAGGGACGTATTGGGGTGCGTAGAGACAGACAGTGGCTGCAATGGTTAGCTTTGTTCGAGCTAAAAAAGAACCGAGTTCCGAAACTTTAGAAACCTGTTCTAGACCTCTGGTCGATGGTGCGTGGTGAGTTACGTGGCTCTAGACGGTTCTCGGACCGAGAAACAGCCTCGTACATTTGCAATACCTTCAATTCATTTTGACCATCACGAAAATGACGACGTTTAGAAAAGTCTCAGAGACGCAAGGCTAGGTGCATTGAAACCGGCTCGGCCCATAGAGACGGACCCCAACGTTTCTGTCCGATAGCTCGTTCAAGGACACCGTAGCAAGTCATGGAAAATAGTGGATTTTCAGCACCAATTAGGGTTTTTCTCGGACACCAAATGACCTATCGAAACTTGGGATTCGGGGTCGCCTCAGCTAGGCCAACACATAACATAAGAAATGGACCCGCAGCTAGAACGTAACTACGTGTTTTATGTTTTTTTTATGGTTTGAACCGAAGGCGTTGTGAATTTTGGGCCAGCTCTGAAGTATGTAATAGTTGGCTACTAAACGAGTTGGAAAAAGTGGGTTTGGTGTCAGTTTGTATCAGTTTGGTGTCAGAATGATATCTAATTGACTGATGGACTCTTGTCCACTTGACTCTTGTACATTTGCAATATGTTTAAACAGTGAGGTACCATCACCAAAAGCGACATTCTGAAATCTACCCTAACGAGCGATTGAGATGAACCAGCATCACTGCAAAGCCATCCCGAGTTCACCGGGCCAGTCAATTTCACATTCCTGCAGGATTTTTATAGCATGACCAATTCGTGATGGTACCTGCCCATTGAAACATATTGCAAATGCACAGTGACTTTGAAAAAGTAAGGAAACATAAACAAATGGACATAATGAAATCAACATTTTTTTTATTTTTGGGTGACCAGTTGCACGTGCATTTGCAATATGATTCTATAGTGAAAAAACATCACCAAAAGCGACATTCTGAAATCAACCCAAACGAGCGATTGAGATGACCCAGAATCACTGCAAAGCCATCCCGAGTTCATCGGGCCAGTCAATTTCACATTCCTGCAGGATTTTTATAGCATGACCAATTCATGATGGTACCTGCCCATTGAAACATATTGCAAATGCACAGTGACTTTGAAAAAGTAAGGAAACATAAACAAATGGACATAATGAAATCAACATTTTTTTTATTTTTGGGTGACCAGTTGCACGTGCATTTACAATATGATTCTATAGTGAAAAAACATCACCAAAAGCGACATTCTGAAATCAACCCAAACGAGCGATTGAGATAACCCAGAATCACTGCAAAGCCATCCCGAGTTCATCGGGCCAGTCAATTTCACATTCCTGCAGGATTTTTATAGCATGACCAATTCGTGATGGTACCTGCCCATTGAAACATATTGCAAATGCACAGTGACTTTGAAAAAGTAAGGAAACATAAACAAATGGACATAATGAAATCATCATTTTTTTTTTTCGGTTACCAGTTGCACGCGCATTTGCAATATGATTCTATAGTGAAAAAACATCACCAAAAGCGACATTCTGAAATCAACCCAAATGAGCGATTGAGATGACCCAGAATCACTGCAAAGCCATCCCGAGTTCATCGGGCCAGTCAATTTCACATTCCTGCAGGATTTTTATAGCATGACCAATTCGTGATGGTACCTGCCCATTGAAACATATTGCAAATGCACAGTGACTTTGAAAAAGTAAGGAAACATAAACAAATGGACATAATGAAATCAACATTTTTTTTATTTTTGGGTGACCAGTTGCACGTGCATTTGCAATATGATTCTATAGTGAAAAAACATCACCAAAAGCGACATTCTGAAATCAACCCAAACGAGCGATTGAGATGACCCAGAATCACTGCAAAGCCATCCCGAGTTCATCGGGCCAGTCAATTTCACATTCCTGCAGGATTTTTATAGCATGACCAATTCGTGATGGTACCTGCCCATTGAAACATATTGCAAAAGCACAGTGACTTTGAAAAAGTAAGGAAACATAAACAAATGGACATAATGAAATCATCATTTTTTTTTTTCGGTTACCAGTTGCACGCGCATTTGCAATATGATTCTATAGTGAAAAAACATCACCAAATGGACATGATGAAATCAACACAACGAGTGATGGAAATGAACAACTATCACTGCCCGGCCGTCCCGAGTTCATCAGTTCAGTCAATTTTGGCCCCAAAAAAATTGACTTTTGACTTTGACTTTTGACTTCCTATGAAATCATATTGCAAATGGACAAATCATATTCCTTATGCACAAGTAAAAAAAAAAAATATATGATAATAACATTTTACAAAAGTATATTCATACACTTCTTACACATGATTAATTGTCTTAAAATCGAAACAATTTCGAAAAACGGTCCAGAAAGCACTTTTTTTAGTTTTTAAAGTTTAAAAAAAAAATCAAATTTTCGACTTTTGACATCCTATTAAATCATATTGCAAATGGACAAAACATATGCCTTATGCACAAGAAAAAAATAAAATAAAAATTATGATAATAAAATACGAATAAAGTATGTTGATACAGTTCTTATACGTGTGTAATTGACACAAAAGTTGAAAGAATTTTGAAAAACGGTCCAGAAAGCACTTTTTTAAGGATGTGTGAAGTTTTTTACCAAATTTTGACATTTTTGACTTTTGACTTTTGACTTCCTATGAAATCATATTGCAAATGGACAAAACATATGCCTTATGCGCATGTAATTTAAAAAAAAATATGATAACAAAATTGGACAAAAGTATATTCATACAGTTCTTACACATGTGTATTTGACAAAAAAATCGAAAGAATTTCGAAAAAAGGCCCAGAAAGCACTTTTTTAAGGGGTGAAAAGTTTTTGAAAAAAAAATCCTTTTTTCAAAATTTAGCTTTTGGATGTTGACTTGGGTTGCATTTCCAATATGAAAAACCCCGGTGGAACGCACTCGCCCCCTGTTGGATTTTTGAAGTGTTTCAATTGGCAATTGCCATATGGCATTTGCCATATACTTTGCACGAATCAACGCCGCTTTGGGTGGTATTGGACATCGTGTATATGGTTTGTCCAATGCCAATATCTTGCCATTCATTTTTGTCCAATTCAGGGGGGTATTCCCTTACTTGAGTAAGAGTACAATTACAGCCCACAGAGAGTAACTACAAAAGTACTAGTCGCTCCAAAAAAGGGACGGATTTGAACCCATGGCATGTGTGTGCCGTTTTCAGAGGCAGTACCGGCAGGACCAAACAGGTGCTGATAAATGTATTTCGCCTAATGCTTGCCTTGCACATATAATACAAAAAAAAGATTTTCCCCTAACAAGAAATACATCTACCCCAACAAATATTGTAAATTTATCATAATCCAAATAAGAATTCACACGAGAAACGCTGTAGCCTACACAGGCTACTTGAACTGTGGAGCACAGTGGGCCTGCAGTTTAAGTTATTGGGTAGCATACAAACCCCCCCTGGCAGTGATTCTAAAAATGAAATATCCTTTATTTTCCAGGATTATTTTCCTTCTGCGAACGACATGGGTCATATTAAGATCTGACATCTGTATACATCATCTCACAGCAGCCCAAACTTAGTTGGAGCTCCGATTCCTCCCATAGAAAAACGTGTCCTCTGTCAATGTCTAGCGGTGTGACAGTGAGGAATGGCCCCTGAGCTGCAGACCCACTATCCTGCAGGCCCTCTGGCTCTCTGGAATGGCTCTGTTGGGGCCTCGCAGCTCTCACTGCTGATCTATCACCTCTCTGACACCGCACACACAAACACACACGTAAAAAGTTAGAGGGCAAATTTTAATGGAGCATTTGAAAACGTGTAATCTAAAACAGAGACAAAAAAAATGCGTCATACTGTCTCATTGTCAGCCCCCAACTTTCTATGATAATCCCCTTCAATTATCTCTAATGATAGTAATTCCATGTTTTGAAAATTGCAGTAGTGTAAGTGAATATTATTTTATTCAAAAACATAGCAGAGCATGCCTGGAATGAGAGGGTTTGACTTGAGAGAGGATGTGAGTGGACAGGGGAGG
The DNA here is from genome assembly GCF_045791955.1 of Oncorhynchus clarkii lewisi. Classification (NCBI taxonomy): domain Eukaryota; kingdom Metazoa; phylum Chordata; class Actinopteri; order Salmoniformes; family Salmonidae; genus Oncorhynchus; species Oncorhynchus clarkii. The sequence goes on along the minus strand of NC_092168.1, from coordinate 7,998,299 downwards.
TGAAGGGAAATGGGGAGGCCATCTAACAGTAAAAGTGTCCCATCTTCATAGGCTGGTGATCAATGGAGACAAAAGGTCTGAGCAGGTGACAGACTGACTTGTGGTGGCCCAATGTAATTGTGCTTGCTTCAGAGCTTTGCCTGGAATCATAAATTATAGACGGAAAGCTGTTTGCATTAAAAGGGTCAAGGAAAATATAGCAGGTTTTATCACATGGGAATGGCAGAGAGAAAAGGCCTTCTCCTGTTCTGTTTCTGATCCCTAGCCCCTAAAACATATTGACTCTGAAAGCATATTTCATCACAGCATTTGGGAGAGAATGAGAAATGAAAAGGTCAAGGAGAGGGCCACTTTGAGAAGACTGCAGGCACACACACACACACACACACGCAGTGTGTGAAGCAGGATCATTGCAATTGCGTGATTGCGGCCAAGTTCTCTCTGTGTGCTGTTACATACTGTATACTGAATTTGTCTATAAAAAAGTGTATTAAAATCACACACCTTGATTTGTGATCTCAGTCACTAAAGAATGACCTACTTTTGTTCAATTTCAAATATACCAGTGGCTCATCACCAATAGTGATTATTGCTTGCAAGTTTAGATTTGAAGACTTGAATAGTTTATGTTTTATCCTTATGTGAGTCAAACCTTTATTGAATGTGAATAGGGCATTATAATACCGGTATTCTTTTTGACTTTGTTTTGAAATGCACCTCTAGTCATTATTGCCCTTTAAGTGCTTGCATGTCTTTATATGTCTACTTCTTGTTGCCGAAGGCTAGCTACTGTTCTGTGTAATACCCAGGCTCCATAAACAAGTATGCATGTGCCAAGATTAATCACAAAGGTTCCGTAATGGCTTATCCTCTGCGAATGGCAGCTTTTATCTCACACCCATGGGAACTGTATCTTAGCAGAAAAACATTGATAGAATAAAAGATAAGAATTATGCTTCAGATAAAATAAGGCTTTTCATTCTAAGATAATTCTAATCGAGAGTAACTTTCACTTTGTACTGAATTTCCTGCTTGAGTATGCAACATACAAATGAATCAGTTTCTAGAACACAAATGCTGGGAAATACAGAATGATACAGTATGATACATAAGTTGTATACATATGGGCCCTTTGCACATAATCAATGTGTTTTGTGTATGGAAATGGAAATTATGGTGAAATCATGTTATCATGGTTATCATGTTATCATGTACTGTATTACAGTATACTTCAATGTGATAAATGTTTAATGAATTAATTTCAACCTATTATTATGTACTGTTTCATATTTTCAAACATGAGTCAGGTATAATTCCTTTTGGCCATGCATTTAGAGGCTACAAGGGGAGAATGAATTACCTTCCCTCCCATCTCCAGGTTCCATGGCTGCTCTTATTCTGCCAGACAATGCATCCTGCCTGGGTTCATCAACTACACATTGTCTGACCCCAATGAACCTGTTTATGAGCAGCCCATTAGGCCATTGGTTAACTAAGATTGCCCAATCACATCAATAGATCGTTGATTTGTGCCTTTGTCAGACATGTGCTCTTAAATGGACTTAGTTGGTAGTCTAATGTCCAGATGTAATCATCAGTTTTCTGTCAGTATGTGATCATCTTTACCCTGCATTTTGGGTTGTACTCTTCTGTGATCATCAATTGGAGTTGATATTATAATGATTGCTTAAATTGCTTTAATGCAATTTGGCAGCTGTATAACAACAAACTGTGCCTTTGGAGGCATGTTTTAATCACAGATTGATGTTTTTTGTCTTGAGTCTTGTCGCTTTCTGCTAAATTGGCCAGCTGCAAAGTCAAAATTGTCTATAATGTAAAAATTCATGAAAACAAAAATGTGCTTCTTGGTCTTGCATTCGGTTAGGCATTCGGGTTAGCATTGTGGTTAAGGTTAGGATTAAGGTTAGGGTTAGGTTTATTTAACATTTTATGAATTAGTGGCTGTTCCAGCTAGTGACCTCTCTGCAGAGCTGCATATAGAACAAGATTCATGACAAAAAAAATGTTAACCTGCATTTTAATCACATCTCTTTGCCAGAGGAAGTTGTGTCATACTGATATTCACTTTGATGAGATGGTGGTGGCTACATCTTATCATACATATCATCTTCCGGTTTCTTTGTGTTCTCCCCTCTCAAATATTCCCTTTGATGATACTAACGGGAGAACCAGAGTCAAACAAGTGCACAATTCCACTTTCAAAGTTCTGTCTGACATTCCGCCTATCCAGCTAATGAGTTCTTCAGTATTACAAACCTTTGTCTATGTTTCTTAACATCTCTTATTGGGATGTGTTTGGACGTTGTAGGATTGTAGTTTGTCTTTGTTCACCTTTAAGGACCAATTGTTTATGCGAGAAGAGCTATCCTCAATATTTGTCATTTTCAAGTTATATGCACTTAAATTGTTTTTAAATGTGGTAACAAATCTATGGAAACGTTAATTTAGAGCAAATTGCATAAATATTTGGTTTAAACATGTTTAAAGTAATGTGTTTTAAAAGTCACACTATCACAGTCACAGTACAATGAAGGGGCTCTGAATACAACATCAACTGAGTTTTCTGAAAATAATTGAGTGAGCTAAATGGAGAAAGAAAAACAAATGCAAATATAGCTGCAAGCAGCCATGTCGGCATTCAAGCTTTGGCCCCACAGCGCCACCGTCAGGACAAGTTGGACACATCACCCTTGGATAAGCTACTTCTGAACTTCTTACCACGCTTGCCAAATATCAGAACTCAAAACCAAACAGATCATGCAATATGCTTTTGATGGTTTTGGAAAAAAAATTATGATGTTGACTACGTCTTCTACACCAGAACCGCTTGACCGATTGGCACCAAATGTGGTATATAGCATCTTCAAATCAAATCAAATGTTATTTGTCACACACACATGGTTAGCAGATGTTAATGTGAGTGTAGCAAAATGCTTGTGCTTCTAGTTCCGACAATGCAGTAATAACCAACGAGTAATCTAACCTAACAATTCCACAACTACTACCTTATACACACAAGTGTAAAGGGATAAAGAATATGTACATAAAGATATATGAATGAGTGATGGTACAGAACGGCATAGGCAAGATGCAGTAGATGGTATCGAGTACGGTATATACATATGAGATGAGTAATGTAGGGTATGTAAACATAAGTGGCATAGTTTAAAGTGGCTAGTGATACATGTATTACATAAAGATGGCAAGATGCAGTAGATGATAGAGTACAGTATATACATATACATATGAGATGAGTAATGTAGGGTATGTAAACATTATATTAAGTGGCATTGTTTAAAGTGGCTAGGGATACATTTTTTACATCAATTTCCATCAATTTCCATTATTAAAGTGAGCTGGAGTTGAGTCATTATGTTGGCAGCAGCCACTCAATGTTAGTGGTGGCTGTTTAACAGTCTGATGGCCTTGAGATAGAAGCTGTTTTCCAGTCTCGGTCCCTGCTTTGATGCACCTGTACTGACCTCGCCTTCTGGACGATAGCGGAGTGAACAGGCAGTGGCTCGGGTTGTTGTTGTCCTTGATGATCTTTATGGCCTTCCTGTGACATCGGGTGGTGTAGGTGACCTGGAGGGCAGGTAGTTTGCCCCCGGTGATGCGTTGTGCAGACCTCACTACCCTCTGGAGAGCCTTACGGTTGTGGGCGGGGTAGTTGCCGTACCAGGTGGTGATACAGCCCGACAGGATGCTCTCGATTGTGCATCTGTAGAAGTTTGTGAGTGATTTTGGTGGCAAGCCAAATTTCTTCAGCTTCCTGAGGTTGAAGAGGCGCTGCTGAGCCTTCTTCACAACGCTGTCTGTGTGGGTGGACCAATTCAGTTTGTCCGTGATGTGTACGCCGAGGAACTTAAAACTTGCTACCCTCTCCACTACTGTCCCGTCGATGTGGATAGGGGGGTGCTCCCTCTGTTGTTTCCTGAAGTCCACAATCATCTCCTTTGTTTTGTTGACGTTGAGTGTGAGGTTACTTTCTTGACACCACACTCCGAGGGCCCTCACCTCCTCCCTGTAGGCCATCTCGATGTTGTTGGTAATCAAGCCTACCCCTGTAGTGTCGTCCGCAAACTTGATAATTGAGTTGGAGGTATGCATGGCCACGCAGTCGTGGGTGAACAGGGAGTACAGGAGAGGGCTAAGAACGCACCCTTGTGGGGCCCCAGTGTTGAGGATCAGCGGGGTGGAGATGTTGTTACCTACCCTCACCACCTGGGGGTGGCCCGACAGGAAGTCCAGTACCCAGTTGCACAGGGCGGGGTCGAGACCCACGGTCTCGAGCTTGATGACGAGTTTGGAGGGTACTATGGTGTTAAATGCTGAGCTGTAGTCGATGAACAGCATTCTCACATAGGTATTCCTCTTGTCCAGATGGGTTAGGGCAGTGTGCAGTGTGGTTGCAATTACGTCGTCTGTGGACCTATTGGGGCGGTAAGCAAATTGGAGTGGGTCTAGGGTGTCAGGTAGGGTGGAGGTGATATGGTCCTTGACAAGTCTCTCAAAGCACTTCATGATGACGGAAGTGAGTGCTACGGGACGGTAGTCGTTTAACTCAGTTACCTTAGCTTTCTTGGGAACAGCAACAATGGTGGCCCTCTTGAAGCATGTGGGAACAGCAGACTGGGATAAGGATTGATTGAATATATTTGTAAACACACCAGCCAGCTGGTCTGAGCATGCTCTGAGGACGCGGCTGGGGATGCCGTCTGGGCCTGCAGCCTTGCGAGGGTTAACACGTTTAAATGTTATACTCACGTCGGCTGCAGTGAAGGAGAGTCCGCAGGTTTTTGTAGTGGCACTGTATTGTCCTCAAAGCGAGCAAAGAAGTTATTTAGTCTGTCTGGGAGCAAGACATCCTGGTCCGCAACGGGGCTGGTTTTCTTTTTGTAACCCGTGATTGACTGTAGACCCTGCCACATACCTTTTGTGTCTGAACCGTTGAATTGCAACTCTACTTTGTCTCTATACTGACTCTTAGCTTGTTTGATTGCCTTGCGGAGGGAATAGCTACACTGTTTGTATTCGGTCATGTTTCCAGTCACCTTGCCCTGGTTAAAAGCAGTGGTTCGCGCTTTCAGTTTTGCGCGAATGCTGCCATCAATCCACAGTTTCTGGTTTGGGAATATTTTAATAGTTGCTGTGGGTATGACATCGCCAATGAACTTTCTAATGAACTCGCTCACCGAATCAGAGTATTCGTCAATGTTGTTGTTGGACGCAATGCGGAACATATCCCAATCCACGTGATCAAAGAAGTCTTGAAGCGTGGAATCAGATTGGTCGGACCAGCGTTGAACAGACATGAGCGCGGGAGCTTCTTGTTTTAGTTTCTGTCTGTAGGCTGAAAGCAACAAAATGGAGTCGTGGTCAGCTTTTCCGAAAGGAGGGCGGGGGAGGGCCTTATATGCGTCGCGGAAGTTAGAATAACAATGATCCAGGGTTTTACCAGCCCTGATTGCGCAATCAATATGCTGATAGAATTTAGGGAGTCTTGTTTTCAGATTAGCCTTGTTAAAACCCCCAGCTACAATGAATGCAGCCTCAGGATATGTGGTTTCCAGTTTACAAAGAGTCAAATAAAGTTAGTTCCAAGCCATCGATGTGTCTGCTTGGAGGGAATATATACGGCTGTGATTATGATCAAAGTGAATTCCCTTGGTAGATAATGCGGTCGATATTTGATTGTGAGGAATTCTAAGTCAGGTGAACAGTTCCTGTATGTTGTTATGATCACACCACGTCTCGTTAATCATAAGGCATACCCCCCCGCCCCTCTTCTTACCAGAAAGATGCTTGTTTCTGTTGGCGCGATGCGTGAAGAAACCAGCTGGCTGCACCGACTCCGATAGCGTCTCTCGAGTGAGCCATGTTTCCGTGAAGCAAAGAACGTTACAGCCTCTGATGTCTCTCTGGAAGGCAACCCTTGCTCGGATTTCATCAACCTTGTTGTCAAGAGACTGGACATTGGCGAGTAGTATGGTAGGGAGTGGTGCGTGATATGCCCGTCTCCGGAGCCTGACCAGAAGACCGCTTCGTTTGCCCCTTTTACGGCGACGTTGTTTAGGTTCGACGGCTGGGATCCGATCCATTGTCCTGGATGGAAGGCAAAACACAGGATCCGCTTTGTGAAAGTCATATTCCTGGTCGTAATGATGGTGAGTTGACGTTGCTCTTATATTAAGTAGTTCCTCCCGACTGTATGTAATGAAACCTAAGATTACCTGGGGTACCAATGTGAGAAATAACACGTAAAAAACTGCATAGTTTCCTAGGAACGCGAAGCGAGGCGGCCATCTCTGTTGGCGCTGGAAGTGTGCAACTTTATGTGCATCTTTATACAACAGGTGAATCCTGAATGTTGATTGGTTAAAACAGAATTCCAGTCAGTGTCGATTCCACAAGTTACAACTTGCTAAATCTATGACGTTAAAATGCCTATTTACTCTGTTCCATCTGACTGCTCAAATCTACTGTCTCATCAGCCCAGCCAAGCAATTTATAAACTTGATCTCCTCTATAAAAAGCATCTAGACATTGTCTCACATTTCCTTTAGACTAACATTTAGTTTTCAACAGCGGAGATTTGTATAATCCTTGCTGTCTCTCTCTCCGACATTTGCAATATTGTTCCAAATAAGTGTTACTAGAAAACAGCTTAAACAAATGCAAATGCTGCTACATTTCTGTTATTCTGGCTGCACCTTTTGAAGTGACTGTAAGTTAGCCGTAGTTGGCTAGCTAGCAAGCAAGGGATAAGAATGTTGCCAGCCAGTATGGCAATGGAACATTTAGAATGAACGACTGGGTCACGTCCATAGAGAAAGAACAAAAAGACTGAACGACCGGGTCGCGTCTAGCAACTGAACCGATAGAATGAACGACCAGTCGGCTTGGGTAGCAACCCTAGATTTGTGTCAGGACTATATCTTGTGGAAGGATGAAATAGTATGAATAAATTAATCCAAATAACGTTTTTAATGAAAATATGTCAAACATTATTTGAATGTGTTGGTAACTCATTGTATAAAAGTGATAATGCCCTCGAAGCCGGTGTTTGGAGGATATTGGTACGGTTTGCCTGCCCGAGACGAAACACCCGTGCCAATATATCCTCCAAACACCGGCTTCATGGGATATTATCACTTAAATAGACCCACACAATGGCTGCTATAAACCAATGAGCTTGCATTAAGGGTTATTCCTGTGCAACAGCGCCTCCATGACGCCAAACAGAACCATGCTCTACAGGTTAGCCAAATCCGCATGTGAGTCAAACAGATGAAAAGATTTAAATATGTGCCTGTTATAGTGCACCATGTGGTGGATCTTATTGTTCTTGCATATGTTAAGTCTTGACAGTGTTTGGAACATGTGATTCATATTCTGTTTCAATACAAATATTGATTTATGCATGTATGTGCCAAGTCACACCCACATGAATGTTTATTAGTCAGTAGCAGCTACAATATGAATACCCTTCATCTACCCTGATTGAAGTGGATTTTAACAAGTGACATCAGTAAGGGATCATAGCTTTCACCTGGATTCACCTGGTCAGTTTATGCCATGGAAAGAGCAGGTGTTCATAATGTTTTGTACACTGTGTATCAGTTTGGCACCGAACTGTCAAAATGAAGACCAGAATTGAAAAAACATTTCTCATGAAAGTTACTCTTTAAGTGCCAGTTTAGTGTCAGTACTTGTTATTTTTTTTAATTAAAATGTTGCTCTGATAAACAGTACTGGAGTACATGGATTAACTGATGTATGTTAAGAACGTTGTGTTAATCAATGGCAAGCAGTGTACATTCATTTACATAACAGATATATCCTCTCTGCATGAATACTTGCTTTCATAATTATCCAAGCACATCATTGGACATCTAAGCACATCATTGGACATTGAGAATTGTACATAATTCAGATAACAGTTTTACCCGACTGCTGAGAGGATCATTGCCTGCTGTGAAAGCCCTTGAGCCTCCCTCTGCTCTGCCTCCTGATGGGAGACATTATGAATGCAGAACATGATAACCTTACTGTGAAATTGTAATCAATTTGGCACAGATGGATTTTAGTCCTCTCTGTCCATACAGAACATTTTGAAGTCTTGTTATTGAGGAGATAAGAAGGCAGGGAGAAGCTAAACATTTCTCTCAGATACAATTTTCTCCACCTTTGATATTTTAATACACGTCTTCACAGTTTGGAAGCGTTTGCTTTCTCACCGTATTTGACATCTTAATTGTATACACTTTAGTTCAACTCAATTTGATTGATTGATATCTTGATTGATTGCATGGCAATTCACCTACATTAATGGACAAGATAAGACAGTCATGGTAGTGTTGCACGAGCACACTGAAGCCTCGAGTTGTTTCACTGTAAAAGACGATGGACTGATTACTGTAGTCCTCACACCCTTTCTCTCGATTGGACTGTGCATTCCCCCCTGCTGCGGCAGAGATCCAATACTGTATGTGATGAAGAAAGAACACCAGCATAAAGACCAATCAACAGAAGCACCATCTGCCATGTTAATGACAGTGCCTTGGCATGTTTGGTTGGAGAGATCTCTTCTCAAACAAACATTATCTCTTACATGTGCTCAGGCTCGCTTAGGGATCCCGACCTGCTGCAACAGGAAAGAGGAGCAGATGATAAGGGCAGTCTGATTTAAAAACACACACAGAAACACTGTTTTACTCTTCACTGGGACAGTGTACTGTGTTTATAGTGTGCAGCACTATGCAAATACCTCCACCATTGCAATGTTTTGTGGTAATTGCTATTGTTTTAACTGGCAAATATTTCAATGGATTTTCATAAGTACAGTACCAGTCAAAAGTACAGTACCAGTTTGGACACCTACTCATTCAAGGGTTTTTCTTTATTTTTACTGTTTTCTACATTGTAGAATAACAGTGAAGACATCAAAAACTATGAAATAACACATGGAATCATGTAGTAACCAAATAAGTGTTAAACAAATCAAAATATATTTGAAATGTTAGATTCTTCAAAGTTGCTACCCTTTGCCTTGACAGCTTTGTACACTCTTGGCAATCTCTCAACCAGCTTCATAAGGAATTTGGACTCCTCAGACCAAATAACAGATTTCCACCAGTCTAATGTCCATTGCTCGTGTTTCTTGGCCCAAGCAAGTCTCTTCTTATTGGTGTCCTTTCGTAGTGGTTTCTTTGCAGCAGTTCGACCATGAAGGCATGATTCACGCAGTCTCCTCTGAACAGTTGAGGTTGAGATGTGTCTGTTACTTGAACTCTGAAGCATTTATTTGGGCTGCAATCTGAGATGCAGTTAACTAATGAACTTATCATCTGCAGATGAGGTAGCTCTGTGTCTTCCTTTCCTGTGGCGGTCCTCATGAGAGCCAGTTTCATCATAGCACTTGATGGTTTTTGCGACTGCACTTGAAGAAACTTTCAGTTTTTGAAATTGTCTGTATTGACTGACCTTCATGTCTTAAAGTAATGATGGACTGTCATTTCTCTTTGCTTATTTGAACTTTTACCAAATAGGGTCTTCTGTATACCACCCCTACCTTGCCACAACACAACTGATTGTCTCAAATGCTTTAAGAAGGAAAGAAATTCCACAAATTAACTTTTAACAAGGCACGCCTGTTAAATTAAATGCATTCCAGGTGACTGGAAGCTGGTTGAGACAATCAGTTGAGAGAGTGTGCAAAGCTGTCAAGGCAAATGGTGGCTACTTTGAACAATCTCAAATATAAAATGTATTTTGATTTGTTTAACACTTTTTTGGTTACTACATGATTCCATATGTGTTATTTCATAGTGTTGATGTCTTCCCTATTATTCTGCAATGTAGATTTTTTTTTTTTAATTAAGAAAACCCCAGGAATGAGTAGGTGTCCAAACTTTTGACTGGTACTGTACATAAAGTCTCTTGTTGTTTTTTTAAGAGTGGGTGATATTGCCAAAATATTATATCATAGCATGATATTTCAAAAAAATATTGACAGTATTTTATGCTTTCGAATAATAGAAGTTCTAAATATGCTTCATGAGTCATTCAGTTTCCTAGTTTCAGTGCCTCTGCAGGCAGGCTGCCCTCTAAAGTGATGATGGTGCAATGCAGACAGAACATGCTTTGCATCCGTTCCAGCAACCTCCTCTACATGTAGGCCTTATGATTTTGCTTGCTCTGGACTCCAGAGAAGTGACATGATACTGTGTGCACATGTGCAGAGGTTGCAAGTTTTGTACTAATCCTTTTTGGGGTTGCGGGTCAAAAAGTTTGCAAACCACTGGAATACATGATAGTTGCAACAAATGGAATTGGGTTAGATATAGTCATGACATGTTACAGTGTTTCTTAAAATCTTATATTTTTACTGGAATTGGTCATTACAGTTCAAAATGGTTTAGCAAAATACTTTAAAACAGAGTAAACTGTAAAAACGGACGTTACACACACACGTATCACATTTAACAAACCAAACATGGAAATACCTGTCAACACTTCCACCGAAGTCGGTTCCTCTCCTTTTTCAGGTGGCGTTCGGGGTCACCGGTCTTCTAGCCATCGTCTATCCACTTTTCATTTTCCATTTGTTTTGTCTTGTTTTCCTACACACCTGGTTCTCATTTCCCTCATTAAGTGTTGTGTATTTAACCCTCTGTTCCCCCATGTTTTGTGTGTGATTATTTATTGTAAGTGCTTGTGAACATGTTGACTGGTGCACGACGGGTTTTGTACACATGTCTTGTTATTCTTTATGCCGTAGTTTTTTTTGCAATTAACCTGCTCCGGCTATTACCTAGTTCTGCTCTCCTGCATCTGACCTCCCTGCCACTGGTTACGCACCCTTTACAATACCTTTATGGAAGGTCAAGTAAAAACACAAACCGGTCCATTCATCAATACCGGTATATATTAAAAGCCCAGCACAACTTCAGAGTTTAAACTTAAAGGGCGGCTGCACTTCCTGAGTTGCCTCGTTTTAGATTTGGTTCATGAAGTCCTTGTTCACATTGGCAGTTCGATGTGAATCAAACCAACATTTTTTTCATATCTGATTCAAATCTACTATTTTTCTTGCCGTCTGAACAGACGAAAAGCACATGGAATCCGATATTTCAAGCCACATTTCAGATTCAAATCCGATTCCTGGTCATGTGACCTGTGTCTAAATGGTGAAATCTGATTTATTTTTCCCTCAAGTGGTTTTTAGACTGTTGTTTGGCATATCTTGTTGCTTGCTAGCTTCTCCCCAGTGGCCATACAACATGAATAAGATGTCTTTTACTGGTTGAAATCTGGTCGGGTTGTCAGTTGATATGCTTTTTTGTCGAAATCTGATTGAACTACTGACCAGTTATCTAAATGCTACTCAATTAATAGACACCAATCTATATAAACATGTGCATAGTGTTTGTGGGCCTTGCACACATTGCATATAAGATACTAGAACCATTAAAATGATGAACATGTGAAGAATGTTATTTTTCAGTAGGGTTTGCATGATTCAGCTTAGCACACTTTGCAAACAGCTGGCAGAGCACACCAAAGTGAGTTATGATCTCATGGCATACTACTGAGACAACACGCTCTGGCCTATTATTTTTTTAGGCCGAGGGGGCATTTGAGGCTTTTATTCAGCAGGTGACGTGATATAGAAATGTGAAATATTTCACCTTCAAGTAAAAATATGGGACAGTCTGCGGTCCTATAGTTATCAGAGATGGTCCATAATTTAGAGAATCTCTGATGCTATAAGTGCTTTTGCTACAGGCTATGGCAGTGTTTTCATAGTTGCAGTCCACCCAATTGACAAGTGCACATTCACTTTCATAACATTTGTTCCAGGTTAACAGCATGTAAGATAAAAATGCACAATAATACAGGATACCTTTACAAAAATGCACTGCCGTTAAAATGCAGTGAAACTGCAGTACAGTAAGGTGGTTGTTCAACTAATGATATCTTGCTGTCTCTCCATCTCTTTGTAATCCATCTTAAATAGCTAGTCTATGTTAGCTAATTGCATGTTAATTGTGCTGCACAGTTTATTCCACTGAATGCTGTTTTGATGTTCTATTATGACTAACACAATTTTTTTTCAGAAATAACAGGTAGGTGTCATGACGTCTCATGATTGGAGACAGGCACAGGAATATGTAATAGGGGATTTTATTTTCTCCACCCAAACAAAAGAGCGAGGTGTAAACCTCTAAATAATACACGGGATGAGACCCGTAAAAACAAGTGCACAAATACACGTAGCATGGAAGCCGATACACCAGCACAGGTACTCACTGGACCAACGACATGGTAACAATAACCGACAAGGACAATGGGGAACAGAGGGCACATGTATACTAAACAGGGGGAATGGGAACCAGGTGTGCGTAGTGAGACAAGACAGTCCGGGGTTGGTGATAATGAATTCAGTTCAGTGACACCTAGAAGGCCGGTGACGTAGACCTCCGGAGCTGGTGAACGGAATGGGCAGCAGTACCGAGGGGATCCGTGACAGTAGGCGATGTATTTTATTTCAATATCCTTACTACAGTCCACCAGGATTTACAAAACACAATTTTTATCGCATATATATATTTCCATCAATAATTAGTCCAAAAATCATTGCACCTGAATTTGACCCTGAAAATATAGCAATATTTTCCCTTTATTTTAAACAATTAACATAATGCATGCAATAATTGTATTTTAATTTCAGTAGCTTAATAAGGAGGTAGGCATATTAGTTCCAGCTAAAAATATATGCTTCATGTGCAATAGATCTCTGCTTGCATGCAGCCTGCTGGCTCGAGTGCATCAGTCAACATTCCATAAGGCAGTTGGGACAACACAGCTGGAAAACAACGACAGTTTCTTGAAATCTACACAAACTAATTTAAAAATATTTGACTGGTAAGTGGTAGTTCCTGTTCTCCTGCATTCTTGTTTTACTTTTGTAAGTAAAGCGGTGATTGATTAACAATAGCTAACTTAGCTGGCTAATTTTAGCTAGCTAACGTTAGCTCGCTGGCTAATCCTCCGTGGAAATGGTAAATTAACATTTGTAGTGTAGTGTAAGTAGATCCAATTGAAATAGCACCTTTTCTAATAATATAATGAACATGTGATAGGTCGCTAACTTCTTAATTGTTACAAACAAATTAGTGCATGTACTAGTAAGCTAAATACATAATTTTACAACCCATTTGAAAGCGTGTAGTTGTTGACATGAAATGAATGAGACAAATGGATGGACAATAACATGAGCTTAGTAATGAGGAGAATGTATCTAGTGGAGTTTCACTGAAGGTCTGATGCTCTGTCTATGAGTACAGTGTATAAGCTCAATGAAGAAAAGCTATCCAGCATGTTTTTAAAGCCGGGATTCATATGTTATTATCTATTCTAGAGGTTGACCGATTAATTGGAATGGCCGATTAATTAGGGTCGATTTCAAGTTTTCATAACAATCGGTAATCGGCATTTTTTGGACAACGATTATGGCCAATTACATTGCACTTCACGAGGAAACTGCGTGGCAGGCTGACCACCTGTTACGCGAGTGCAGCAAGGAGCCTAGGTAAGTTGCTAGCTAGCATTTAACTTATCAACTTAACTTATCTAAAAAACAATCAATCTTAACATAATCACTAGTTAACTACACATGGTTGATGATATTGCTAGGTTATCTAGCTTGTCCTGCGTTGCATATAATCGATACGGTGCCTGTTAATTTATCATCGAATCACAGTCTACTTCACCAAATGGGTGATGATTTAAGAAGCACATTCGAGAAAAAAACGTACTATTATTGCACCAATGTGTACCTAACCATAAACATCAATGCCTTTCTTAAAATCAATACACAAGTATATATTTTTAAACCTGCATATTTAGTTAATATTGCCTGCTAACATGAATTTCTTTGAACTAGGGAAATTGTGTCACTTCTCTTGCGTTCTGTGCAAGCAGAGTCATGGTATATGCAGCAGTTTGGGCTGCCTGGCTCATTGCGAACTGTGTGACCATTTCTTCCTAACAAAGACCGTAATTAATTTGCCAGAATTGTACATAATTATGACATAACATTGAAGGTTGTGCAATGTAACAGCAATATTTAGACTTAGGGATGCCACCCATTAGATAAAATATGGAACGGTTCCTTATTTCACTGAAAGAATAAACGCTTTGTTTTCGAAATGATAGTTTCCAGATTTGACCATATTAATGACCTAAGGCTCATATTTCTGTGTGTTATTATAATTAAGTCTATGATTTGATATTTGATAGAGCTGTCTGACTGGGCGGTGGTAGGCAGCAGCAGGCTCGTAAGCATTCATTCAAACAGCACTCTCCTGCATTTGCCAGCAGCTCTTCGCTGTGCTTCAAGAAATGCGCTGTTTATGACTTCAAGCCTATCAACTCCCGAGATTAGGCTGGCAATACTATAGTGCCTATAAGAACATCCAATAGTCAAAGGTATATGAAATGCAAATGGTATAGAGAGAAATAGTCCAATAATTCCCATAATATCTACAACCTAAAACGTATTACTTGGGAATATTGAAGACTCATGTTAAAAGGAACCACCAGCTTGTATATGTTCTCATATTCTGAGCAAGGAACTTAAACGTTAGCTTTTTTACATGGCACATATTGCACTTTTACTTTCTTCAAAACTTTTTTTGCATTATTTAAACCAAATTGAACATGTTTCATTATATATTTGAGACTAAATAGATTTTATTGATGTATTATATTAAGTTCAAATAAAAGTGTTCATTCAGTATTGTTGTAATTGTCATTATTGCAAATATATATATAAAAATTGTCAGATTAATCAGGATCGGCTTTTTTTGGTCCTCCAATAATCGTATCAGTGTTGAAAAATCATAATCGGTCAACCTCTAATCTATTAATCTCTGTAAATATTGTTTGACCAGTAGTATGCACTCATTACTCTTTCATATGCATTAATTTTACCATATCTGGAAAGAACCCTGTATTCATTCGCTTATTCTACTGTTTAATAAAACTAAAAATATTTCTATGTATCCCCGTCTCAGATATTTTGAGAACCAATACATTTAATTTCTAATTAACCATTTCCTGCCTCATTTATCATAATGTCATAATAAAAAAAACAATGTTTTAAATAATAATAAAATAAACTCAGCTAATCCTACATCGTTTCAGCATTCGCTACATTCATGTCAGTAATATCTAACCTCGTCCCCAGGCTAATTGCTACCCCATACTGTATATCAACAGAGAGAACCGGCTGGTGGATGAGAGTACCTGCTATGTGTAACTAGACCAGGAAAAAGGGGCCCTTCAAGTCAGCCTATTCAGTCAGAAAGTGAGATTCCCTGCAGCCCTAATGCATGAATAAAACATTCCAGGACAAAGTGGGTAACGTAATTATCATCTTTTCCATTTCCCACGACATCAGCCCATTCCTTCCATACAGTGTGGATCACCTACACAGTATGTCATCTCCATTTCCTGTCATTGGCTACGGTCCAATACACATTGTAGTATTCTAGTATGCACATTGGAACAGCCAAAAAGGCCTTGTTTTGAAAGCTGGATCATCTTATCTTTTGAGGCTTTAAAAGTGTTACACTATGATTTTGAACATTCAAAGCAACTGGGAAACGTCCTTGGCAGGCATTGTCACCTTAGCTTGCTACATAACTTCTGAGTGATAGAAAGCACCACCACCAATTAGCCTGATTATACCCTAATTGGAGGCAGAAATACATACTGCTGCTTGGTATTCTGCCGTATGCAGGCACTTTGGCCATGTCAGAAGGAGTGGAATCACTAATGGTCGATAGAGCTTGGTATTCTGCCGTATGCAGGCACTTTGGCCATGTCAGAAAGAGTGGAATCACTAATGGTCGATAGAGCTTGGTATTTAATGAACAGGAGCCTTATAATCGACTCTTCACCATTATCACCTACAACAATGGCACCGTAATGATTCATGGCCAAGAAGCTGCACTTATCCTATTCACATGAGTTTCCATCGCTGAAAGAGCTAGCAGACACCTTATAAAAGAGAATGACACTAGCTGCTACACTTCAATCAGAATATAGACTTAATGAGAAATCAGTTAATTCCAAAAGTCTCCCCACCCTCATATCTAACCAAGCCACCCTAGCAGAGATGTCCCAACTGTCCCAGGCTTTAGAGAGCACCTCCCAACTGGAAGTAGAGGGGACAGTTCTGAGGAAGGAAAAGGAGGAGCTGAGAGGGGAACTGGCAACGGTCAAGAGCATCATAAAGAAAGAGGTAGCTGACATCAGGGAGGAGCGGTCATAGAATTGCTACAACACAGAGACACCCCCATCCACACTCTAACATGGTGACCAGACCGGCTCCGCACACGTGTCTCCGTGTGCCATAGTGCTCGTGTTGATTTTGTCAATCCCCATCAGATGTGTTCGTGACACACAGGTTGAAATACCAAAACCAACTGTGAGCCAACTTATATTAATTTTGGAACACAAACAAAACATTCATGGACATTTAGCTAGCTTGTTGTTGCTAGCTAATTTGTCCTAGAAAATAAACATTGTGTTCTTATTTTACCTGAAATGCATATATGTATTTTACCTTTATTTAACCAGGTAGGCCAGTTGAGAAGTTCTCATTTAAAGCTGTGAACTGGCAAAAATAAAGCAAAGCAGTGTGACACATGGAATAAGCAAATGTACAGTCAATAACACAAAAAAAGAAAAATCTATATACAGTGTGTGCAAATGTAGTAAGATTAGGGAGGTAAGCCAATAAATAGGCCATAGTGGCAAAATAATTACAATTTAGCATTAACACTGTAGTGATAGATGTGCAGAAGATGATGTGCAAGTAGAGATACTGGGGTGCAAAGGAGCAAAAAATAAATAACAATATAGGGATTAGGTAGTTGTGAGGGCTATTACAAATCGTCTGTGTACAGGTGCAATGATCGGTAAACTGCTCTGACAGCTGATGCTTAAAGTTAGTGAGGGAGATATGAGTCTCCAGCTTCAGTGATTTTTGCAATTCGCTCCAGTCATTGGCAGCAGAGAACTGGAAGGAAAGGTGTAGACTTTGGGGATGACCTGTGAAATATACCTGATGGAGCGTGTGCTACGGTTGGGTGTTGTTATGGTGACCAGTGAGTTGAGATAAGGTGTGGAATTACCTAGCAAAGACTTATAGAGGACCTGGAGCCAGTGGGTTTGGCAACGAATATGAAGCGAGGGCCAGCCATCGAGAGCATACAGGTCGCAGTGGTGGGTAGTATATGGGGCTTTGGTGACAAAACGGATGGCACTGTGATAGACTACATCCAATTTGCTGAGTAGAGTGTTGGAGGCTATTTTGTAAATGACATCACCGAAGTCAAGGATCGGTAGGATAGTCAGTTTTACGAGGGTATGTTTAGCAGCAAAGGTGAAGGAGGCTTTGTTGCGAAATAGGAAGCCGATTCTAGATTTAATTTTGGATTAGAGATGCTTAATGTGAGTCTGGAAGAAGAGTTTACAGTCTAACCAGGCACCTAGGTATTTGTAGTTGTCTATATATTCTAAGTCAGAACCGTCCAGAGTGGTGATGCTAGACGGGCGGGCGGGTGCAGGCAGCAATCGGTTGAAAAGCATGCATCTAGTCTTACTTGCATTTAAGAGCAGTTGGAGGCAGTGTTGTATAGCATTGAAGCTCGTCTGGAGGTTTGTTAACTTCTTGCGTCGAGCCATCCCGGATCCGGGATTGTGACTACAGCCTCAAGCTCATTACCATAACGCAACGTTAACTATTCATGAAAATCGCAAATGAAATGAAATCAATATGCTAGCTCTCAAGTTTAGCCTTTTGTTAACAACACTGTCATCTCAGATTTTCAAAATATGCTTCTCAACCATAGCAAAACAAGCATTTGTGTAACAGTATTGATAGCTAGCGTAGCATTTAGCGTAGCATTTAGCGTTAGCATTCAGCAGGCAACATTTTCACAAAAACCAGAAAAGCATTCAAATAAAATCATTTACCTTTGAAGAACTTCGGATGTTTTCAATGAGGAGACTCTCAGTTAGATAGCAAATGTTCAGTTTTTCCTGAAAGATTATTTGTTTAGGACAAATCGCTCTGTTTTCTGCGTCACGTTTAGCTACGAAAAAAACCTGTATCCAGGATTGTGTAAATCTATCCGCAAGCTCATTAGCATAACGCAACGTTAACTATTCATGAAAATCGCAAATGAAATTAAATAAATCTATTTGCTCTCAAGCTTAGCCTTTTGTTAACAACACTGTCATCTCAGATTTTCAAAATATGCTTTTGAACCATAGCTAAACAAGCATTTGTGTAACAGTATTGATAGCCTAGCATAGGATTATCCCTGGCATTCAGCATGCAACATTTTCACAAAAACCAGAAAAGCATTCAAATAAAATAATTTACCTTTGAAGAACTTCAGATGTTTTCAATGAGGAGACTCTCAGTTAGATAGCAAATGTTCAGTTTTTACAAAAATATTATTTGTGTTGACAAATCGCTCCGTTTTCTTCATCACGTTTGGGTAAGAAAAAAAAAAAAAAAAAAAAAATTAAAGTCATTAAAACGCAAACTTTTTTCCAAATTAACTCCATAATATCGACAGAAACATGGCAAACGATGTTTAGAATCATTCCTCAAGGTGTTTTTCACATATCTATCAATGATAAATCCTTCATGGCAGTTGACTTTCTCTTCTGAAGAAATGGAACGCGCATGGACCTAGAGATTACGCAATAATTTCGACACAGGACACCGGGCGGACACCTGGTAAATGTAGTCTCTTATGGTCAATCTTCCAATGATATGCCTACAAATACGTTACAATGCTGCAGACACCTTGGAGAAATGACAGAAAAGGCAGGCTCATTCCTGGCGCATTCACAGCCATATAAGGAGACATTGGAACACAGCGCCTTCAGAATCTGGGGCATTTCCTGTATGAAACTTCATCTTGGTTTCGCCTGTAGCAGTAGTTCTGGGGCACTCACAGATAATATCTTTGCAGTTTTGGAAACGTCAGAGTTTATTCTTTCAAAAGCTGTCAATTACATGCATAGTCGAGCATATTTTCGTGACAAAATATCTTGTTTAAAACGGGAACGTTTTTTATCCAAAAATTAAAAGAGCGCCCCCTATCTCAAAGAAGTTAACAGTGTCCAAAGTGCCAGAAGTATACAGAATGGTGTTGTCTGCTACAACACAGAGACACCATATAGTCCTTTGTGGAATTTTGAGGCATACAAAAATTGTGTGTTCACTACTCGATAAAAAAGGGTAAACCTAGTTTGTTTTTCTCCTCGTTGATTTTTCTTCTTCTTCTGTGGTTTTTATTTGGTGGTTGGCAACCAACTTTAAGGTGCATTACCACCACCAACTGGACTTGAGTGTTGACCTCATTCATCTTTCAATCACCCACGTGGATATATGCTGCTTAAATCCAATGAGGATATGGGAGAAGCAGTTTGGATTGAATTAATGAGTAACATATGTGTACATTTATTTTGCAACGCTCACGCACCCAACGCGGGCTGTCTGGTCAGCATGTAAGAAAGAGAACAACTGGAGCCTACCACAACAATCACTTCCACATCCCCTCATTGGCAGTACCACTGCTTCTCATTGTGAACCTCCAGAACTCAGACTCAGCACAAGAGGTCAGTAACTAGACCCAGTACAACTCCTACTCCCACACCTGCACTGACTAGACCTCCCCAAGATCCTCACATCCTAGCCCCAGAGCACCAGTGCCAGCAGAGCCATTCTGGGAAACTGCTATTTCCTGGCGTTTCCATCAGAAAGCAAGTGCCTTGAAAAGTCTGTCAAGCAACAAATTAAATGGGGCCAAATATATGATAATTCACACAGGTACTAATGATTTGATGGCAGTGGGAGGACATGTAGCCCCTGCAATGCAGCAAGTGGCAGCCAGAGCTGCAGAAAGATTTCCTAACACCAAAATCACTATGTCCACCCTATTGCCACATGGCGATGTGCCCTTCCACATTATTCAGAGCAAGAGCTGTGTAGAGGCTTTGCTCTCTTGAACAATGTTTACCTAGCGGACCACCATGACCCCCCAGCTGATGTACAACCTAGTAGACTTGAACAAGCAGGGTGTCAAGGTGTTTGCTAGGAAAGTGAAAGAAACTGCTCTAGGAAAAAGTAAATTATAACATTTTTTAATAAGAGGAACCCTTCCATATATCCTCCAAGATCCCGACCACTAGCTCCCACACAGAGAGACCAGCACCATCCTACACCACCAGGCCACATCCAGAGGCCAGCTCTACCCTGCACCACCATGCCCTATCCAGAGAGTCCAGCTCCAGCCTGCACCACCAGGCCCCTTCCAGAGAGGCCAGGTCCACCCTACACCACCAGGCCCTATCCAGAGAGGCCAACACCACCCTGAACCATCGGGCCCCTTCCAGAGTGGACAGCACCCCCACCCCCTCCCATGCTAACAGGACAACACCCTAATCAGAAGAGACCAACAGTCAAACAAGACAGCTATGCAGAAGTGACATGAATAGAGCACCCTACTGCAGCCGAGCTAAACCAGATAAGGCATCTGCTGAACACAATCTGCTAAAAATCTGTTATCAGAAATAGAATGATTAGAAATACAACCTATTTACATGAAGAGTTCAGTTTTATATAAGCTACCCAGGAAAGGGTTCATATACTGTAAATATACAGTAAGTAGATTCAGAAACAAAATTCATCAGATTAGTAATTTGGTAATCTTAGATAATATTAATATATTACCCATTACTGAGACTCACTTAGACAGCACAAGGATATAACATCTATAGAAAAGACAAGAATGTCTACAGGGGAGGCGTTGCTGCATATACAGTTTGTCACAGCCGTTGAAGGAAGTGAACCAAGGTGCAGCGTGGTGAGTGTACATGTTCTCTTTACTAAAAAAAAGACGCAGAACAAAACAATAAACACTACAAAACAAACCGTGAAGCTAAAGGCTATGTGCCATAAACAGTCAACTTCCCACAAACACAGGTGGGAAAAAGGGCAGCCTAAGTATGGTTCTCAATCAGAGACAACGATAGACAGCTGTCCCTGATTGAGAAACCTACCCGGCCAAAACATAGAACTACACAACATAGAACATAGAATACCCACCCCAACTCACGCCCTGATCAAACCAAAATAGAGACATAAAAAGGATCTCTAAGGTCAGGGAGTGACAGTACCCCCTTCCAAAGGTGCGGACTCCGACCGCAAAACCTAAACGTATAGGGGAGACCCCGCTCCACCACTGGCTCACCCCACTCTGGTGGAACCTCTGGTGCGGGGACCCTCGTTTTCGACCCCGGACTGGGGACCCTCGTAGCGGGCCCCGGACTGGGGACCCTCCTAGCGGGCCCCGGAGTGGGGACCCTCGCTGGAGGCTCCGGACTGGAAGCCGTCGCTGGAGGTTCCGGACTGGAGAACGTCTCTGGAGGCTCCGGACTGGAGACATTCTCTGGAGGCTCCGTGCCATGACTACTCGCTGGAGGCTTCGTGCCATGGATCATCACTGGAGGCTTTGTGCCATGGATCATCACTGGAGGCTTCGTGCCATGGATCATCACTGGAGGCTTCGTGCCATGGATCATCACTGGAGGCTTCGTGCCATGGATCATCACTGGAGGCTTTGTGCCATGGATCATCACTGGAGGCTTCGTGCCATGGATCATCACTGGAGGCTTTTTACCATGGATCATTATTGGAGGCTTCTTGCCATGGATCATTATTGGAGGCTTCTAGCCATGGATCATCACTGGAGTGGAGAGACACACAGGAGGCCTGGCTCTGGAAGCAGGCACAGGACTCACCAGGCTGGGGAGACATACAAGAGGCGTAGTTCTAGGCACAGGCACAGGACTCACCAGGCTGGGGAGACATACAGGAGGCTTCTTCCTTGGCCGAGGCACCGTATACACTGGGCCGTGGAGGCGCACTGGCGGTCTCGAGAGCAGAGCTAGCACAACCCGTCCTGGCTGGATGTCCACTTCCACCCGGCAAATGCGGGACGCTGGCACAGAGCACACCGGCCTGTGAATGCTCAACCGAGACACTGTGCGCATCACCCCATAGCCTGACCAGTCACATGCTCGCCACGGTAAGCACGGGGAGTTGGCTCAGGTCTGAATCCTGACTCTACCACAAAGACATTTTTGGAGTGGCCTCCCGGTCTTTAGTGCCAGCCGTGTGTAAACCTGGGCCCTCTTTCTCGCTGCCTCCACCTTCCTCTCTGCTTCCAGCTGCTCCAACGGCAGGCGATCCTTTCCCGCCAGGATCTCCTCCCATGTCCAGGATCCTTTACCATTTAGGATGTCCTCCCATGTCCAGTCCTCCTTACCACGCTGCTTGGTCCGTTTTTGGTGGGAAGTTCTGTCATGGCCGTTGAATGAAGTGGACCAAGGTGCAGCATGGTGAGCGTACATGTTCTCTTTATTTTAAAAAAAGACGCCGAACAAAACAATAAACACTACAAAACAAACCGTGAAGCTAAAGGCTGTGTGCCATAAACAAAGTCAACTTCCCACAAACACAGGTGGGAAAAAGGGCAGCCTAAGTATGGTTCTCAATCAGAGACAACGATAGACAGCTGTCCCTGATTGAGAACCCTACGGCCAAAACATAGAACTACACAACATAGAACATAGAATACCCACCCCAACTCACGCCCTGACCAAACCAAAATAGAGACATAAAAAGGATCTGTAAGGTCAGGGCATGACACAGTTGAAGTCGGAAGTTTACATACACTTAGGTTGGAGTCATTAAAACTCGTTTTTCAACCACTCCACAAATGTATTGTTAACAAACTATAGTTTTGACAAGTCGGTTAGGACATCTACTGTGTGCATGACACAAGTCATTTTTCCAACAATTGTTTACAGACAGAATATTTCACAATTCCAGTTGGTCAGATTCCAGTTCCAGTTGGCCAGATGTTTACATACACTAAGTTGACTGTGCCTTTAAGCAGCTTGGAAAATTCCAGAAAATTATGTCATGGCTTTAGAAGCTTCTGCTAGGCTAATTGACATCATTTGAGTCAATTGGAGGTGTACCTGTGGATGTATTTTAAGTTCTACCTTCAAACTCAGTGCCTCTTTGCTTGACATCATGGGAAAATCAAAAGAAATCAGCCAAAACCTCAGAAACAAAATTGTGGACCTCCACCAGTTTGGTTCAGTTTCCAAATTTCCAAACACCTGTAGGTACCACGTTCATCTGTACAAACAATAGTACGCAAGTATAAGGAGGAGACGCGTTCTGTCTCCTAGAGATGAATGTACTTTGGTGCGAAAAGTGCAAATCAATCCCAGAACAACAGCAACGGACCCTGTGAAGATTCTGGAGGAAACAGGTACAAAGCAAAAACAGGTTAACATTTTCACAAATATATTCAAAATAAATAAAACAGAAATACCTTATTTACATATGACATGGTGAGGTTCGACCCAGATGCAGAGAAGAGACCAGACGAGGAATCAGTGATTAAGGATAAACATAATACTTTATTGAGAAACAGTAGCCGCAGGATCACAATACAACCAAAAAAACATCGCCGCCGCCACCACCACCGCCGCCGCCACCACCGCCGCCACCACCACCACCACCACCACCACCACCAGTCTCGAAAACTTATTCAGGAAATGACCGCACACAGTAAACAATTCATGCTTCTGCAAAGG
Source organism: Oncorhynchus clarkii lewisi (assembly GCF_045791955.1). NCBI lineage: Eukaryota > Metazoa > Chordata > Actinopteri > Salmoniformes > Salmonidae > Oncorhynchus > Oncorhynchus clarkii. The sequence continues at coordinate 7,974,506 of NC_092168.1, read as the reverse complement.
ACAACAGCAAACACACCTCTTTTAACAGGGAAATCATAATGAGTAAATTGAACACACCTGAGTGTTGTTAATGTCTCTTGGATGGTCTCTAGCACCCTCTGGTGACAGGTGGAACCATGACAACCTAAGTATTCAGACCCTTTGCTATCAGACTCGGAAATTGAGCTCAGGTGCATCCAGTTTCAATTGATCATTCTTGAGATGTTTCTACAACTTCATTGAAGTCCACCTGTGGTAAATTCAATTGATTGGATATGATTTGGAAAAGCACACACCTGTCTATATAAGGTCACACAGTTGACAGTGCATATCAGAGCAAAAAACCAAGTCATGAGGTCGAAGGATTTGTCTGCGAGCTCTGAGACAGGATTTTGTCAGGACAGATCTGGGGAAGGGTACCAAAAAATGTCTGCAGCATTGAAGGTCCCCAATAACACAGTGGCCTCCATCATTAAATGGAAGAAGTTTGGAACCACCAAGACTCTTCCAAGAGCTGACCGCCAAACTGAGCAATCGGGGGAGTAGGACCTTGGTCAGGGAGGTGACCAAAAACCCGATAGCTCCAGAGTTCCTCTGTGGAGATGGGAGATCCTTCCAGAAGGACAACCATCTCTGCAGCACTCCACCAATACGGACTTTATAGTAGAGTGGCCAGATGGAAGCCACTCCTCAGTAAAAGGTACATGACAGATGGCTTGGAGTTTGCCAAAAACGCACCTAAAGGACTCTCAGACCATGAGAAACAAGATTCTCTGGTTTGATGAAATCAAGATTGAACTCTTTGGCTTGAATGTCAGCGTCCCATCTGGAGGAAGCCTTGCACCTCCCTATGGTGAAGTATGGTGGTGGCAGCATCATACTGTGGGGATGTTTTTCAGCGGAAAGGGCTGGTAGAATAGTCAGGATCGAGGAAAAGATTAATGGAGCAAAGTATAGAGAGAGCCTTGATGAAAACCTGCTCCAGGGCGCTCAGGACCTCAGACTGGGGTGACGGTTAACCTTCCAACAGGACAACGACCCGTAGCACACAGCCAAGACAACGCAGGAGTGGCTTTGGGACAAGTCTCTGAATGTCCCTGGACTTTAACCCGTTCTAACATCTCTGGGCCGACCTGAAAATAGTAGCGCTGCTCCCCATCCAATCTGACAGATATTGAGAGGATCGGCAGAGAAGAATGGGAGAAACTCCCCAAATACAGGTGTGCCAAGCTTGTAGCGTCATACCCAAGAAGACTCCAGGCTGTAGTCCCTGCCAAAGGTGCTTCAACAAAGTACTAAGTAAAGGGTCTGAATACTTATGTAAATGTGTTATTTCATTTTATTTTTATACATTTGAAAAATGTCTGAACCTGTTTTTGCTTTGTCCATATGGGATATTGTGTGTAGATTGATGAGGGGGGAAATGTATGTAATCTATTTTATAATAAGGCTATAACGTAACAAAATGTGGAAAAAGTCTGAATACTTTCCGAATGCAAAAATGTTCTCAGAACTATTTTGATGAAGGTATAAAACAATATATGTTTGCTGTTCTTAGTAAACTTATGGAGGGAATTGTGTTTACCTTTATTTAACTAAGCAAGTCAGTTAAGAAAAAAAATATAATTTACAATGGCCTACCTGGGAACAGTGGATCAACTGACTTGGTCAGGGGCAGAACAACAGATTTTTACCTTGTCAGCTCTGGGATTTGATCCAGCAACTTTTTGGTTATTGGCCCAACCCCCTAACCACTAGGCTACCTGCCGCCAAATAAAATGCTATATTTTAAAGAACAAGTTAACTACTGACTTTCAGCATGCATATAGGGAAGGGCACTGAACTTGTACTGCACTGACTCAGATGACTGATGATTGGCTAAAATAAATGGATAGTAAGATGTTTTGTTATATTTCAGTGCAGCCTTTGATGTTATTGATCATAATTTGTTATTGAAATGTATCATCTGCCATCACATGGTTGGAGAGTTACTTATCCAATAGAACTCAGAGTATTCTTCAATGGAAGCTTCTCTAATATCAGATATGTACAGTGTGGTATCCCTCAGGGCAGTTGCTTTGGACCATTACTCTTCTCTATTTTTACAAATGATATGCCACTTATCTTATAAGAAGCTCAAATAACTATGTATGCTGATGATTGCACACTCTACACATCAGTACCTACAGCCAGTGAGTTCTCTGAGACTCTTAGCAAGGAGTTACAGTCAGTGTCAGAATAGGTAATTAACAATAAACTGGTCTTAAATACATCTAAAACCAAAAGCATTGTATTTGGTTCAAAACATTATCTTAGACCAAAACCTCAACTGGAGTTGTGCATAAAGTGTGTTGAACTCTTAGTAATGTTGGATGGTCAGTTATCACGTTCAAGTCATATTGACAAAGTTGTTGTGAAGACGGAGAGAGGTATGTTTGTTATATAAAGATGTTCTGCGTTTTTGACACAAAGATCAACTGTATAAGTTGTTCATCTTGTCCCATTTTGATTACTGTCTGGTAATACGGTCAGATGCAGCAAAGAAAGACCTAGCAAAGCTGCAGCTGGCTCAAAACAATGCAGCACGCCTGGCCCTTAACTACACACACAGAACTAACATCAACAACATGTATAATAGTCTTTCGTGGTTGCGGGTTAAGGAGAAATGTACTACTTCTCTTCTAGTCTTTTTATTTGTATAATCTATTTGCATTCACTTAAAAAAGACATGGTACCCAAACCAAAAACAGATTTAATGCATCGCTCAGTTTCAGTATGTACAGTATGTCATCCTGGAATGCTCTGCCACCAGAGGTTTCTCAGGTAAAAAGCAAGTTTAGCTTTACAATGTTTTTTTAAATGCTTTTTATCACAGAGCCACTCCTCTTTCTAAAGATCTAATTTAACTGTACTGTATATAACAATATTATATGAATAGTGTGTAAATAGTATTTTTGTTGTCTTGGTGTCTTTGCTATATATACTCTTATTAAAAAAACTGATTCAAATTTTTATTTAATGTAACATCTTATGTTGTTCTAGTCTATTACTGTTATGTACTTTGTCATGTATTTGTATGTTTTATGTGCACCCCAGGAAGAGTAGCTGCTAAACGAAATAAACTAAACTAAACACCACTGTGCACACACCTGTCATTACTATAACAAATAGCATAGCCATGACAGCAAAAATCTGATTTTGTCACTTGTAACATGCTGTTTGGACAGTCCGTATTCCAAAATTTGAAATACAAACCCGATTTGAGCATTAAGGCCTGCAGTGTGAACAACATTTAAGAAATGCTAGCAACCTTGACTAAATTCAAACGTGATTTTGTTTTAGGATGTGGTTTGATGTCGATGTCTCCTCTGTGTGTTTGCAAGGGAAAAGAGTTAGCCAAATGATTTCGCCAATTAGCTTCAGCCGGCTGGTGCTCGCCCAGGGTTGAGAAGCTTACTTTCAAAATGTAATCTGTTACGGTTACTGGTTACGTGACCAAAATTGTAATCAGTAACACATATTTTGGATTAAGGTAATCAGATTACTTTCAGTTACTTTTAGATTACTTTCCTCTTAAGAAACATTACAAGAAGAAAAACATTAATATTACCAATTGAAAAACATATATTACAAGATAAATCAATGTTAGAAATTACATAGGTGGCCATAAATGGATGTTGCATTTTACTTTATGGGTTGGTTGTATGTAGGTTTCTTCTAACCCATTGCTTTCTACTTCAATACAGATACTAATACTATTAGGTTATATCTTTACATTAAAAACCAAAGTTTGTCAGATTTCTAGTCATTCCAATTAGTTGAATAACCCTTGATCTTCAAGAATAGGACTTAAAATATCTGAGCATAACTGGCCTCCCTAGTGGCACAGTGGTCTAAAGCACTGCATTGCAGTGCTGGAGGGGTTACTACAGACCCTGGTTTGTTCCCAGGCTGTCACAGCTGGCTGTAATTGGGAGTCCCATAAGGTGGTGCACAATTGGCCCAGCATTGTTCTTAACTGACTCCCCTAGGTAAATAAAGGTTCATGAAAAAAGGACTTCTCTGTTGTTTATTTTGTTATTGTCATGGGGGACTGATTGGGCTAATTGCTTTGAGTTGAAAAATAAATGCTGCTCTCATGGAATGGAATGCTTTGAGCACTACCATAAAGTACTATTTGCATGTGAAAAATGAATGCCACATGCTGCAGTTGCTATAGGCCTATTTTTTACATTTCTGTTGATGACACTTTGATATCTTGATCATTTGCAGCTGTTTAAGTCTATCAAAAGTGTGTGAGTTTGAGCCTTTGTGCGTTAAACCTATGGGCAATAAAATCCCCACTCGTGGTCTTCTTAAATTAAACTTATTTTTGACAGTATGTGGAGCACAATACCACGGAGGAGTTTAGAAGGGAGGAACTCCCTCAAACTTCTATTCCATAGGCTGGGATCCGCACTATGCAGCTTTGTAACAGCAAATTCTTTGACTGGTTGCAAAAACAATGATTCATACTGCTTCTTAAGCTTCTTCAATTCAACCATTATCAGGTTAAAATACACACAAAAATTGTGAACAGCCATCCACACAAACCACAATCCATCAGGCGCAAATAGCTAAATGAGAAAGCAGCAGTGTGATTCACATCATTGCGTTATGTAAATATCAATAATAAGTGATATAGGGTTAGGGTTAGGGTTAGATAGCGGGCACCCGGTTACCAAGATTTACTGGGATTTACCGCCAAAACCACTCCATTTTCCCGGGATAAATAACTGTGAGAAACTGGTAAATTATAATAAATGATTTATATGAACAGCATGACGTGAAATGGAACTGTTAAATTATATGCGATGTCTAAATCTGGCCGATCTAAGGCCTAGGCATGATGAATCATCAACGCACAGGTTGAGGACAGACAGCCCATCTCAGTATGGAGCGCAGTTCACAATGCATGTAGACCTATCATCTCATCATGGTAACTTTATTTCTTGTGACCGGTAGGCCTGCATTTGCTGCAGCATAGTCTATGCTACAGTAATATGAAGACTGAATGTGTGTCTAATTTACCCCTCTCCAGCTGGCTTTTGGGGGTCACCTTATTTTTTTATTGTAAAGATTATTATCTTTTTAATTGCAGCTGCAGTATTAAAACAGCCTATCACTTGAATATCTTTGCTTTAAATCAGTGCACGAGCGAGCGCTCTCTTGCACTCTCCATTCAAATTGCTTCCAAAATAGATAATCTTGTTGTAGATTGATATATAGCCCTAAATATAGATGTCCTAGCCTGCCTCTTTCAGGTAATACATTCAATTCAGTATTAGCATTATATTTAGCGAATTTATGATGGGTTATGCATAATAAGCTTCTAACTTTTATCCTCTGTCTCTTTAGCAATACATACGCACCTGTGCTCAGCTGCCCTCTTCTTAAAAAATGCTCCTTAGCTCTTGGAGTCCCATGCAGGACATTTGTTTTGTACTTATACCAATAGACTATTCGAAGAGGAATGTAAGCTTTTGTTTGTTGAATGTTAAATACAGCAGCCAATAGAACTCACGGATAGTTTGAAAGAAGAGTGAATGCGCAATGGCGGTAGGTTATAGTAGTTATTTATTCAGACCCATAACCATTCAATCTTCTTGAAGAGAAGTAAAAGCCTTCTGCATCTAATTCTAGTCCTATATTATTCAAGGATGTCATTAGAATTATAAAGATAAGGACAACTAATCTTATTTCATTTAGCCTATCTGCTGAAAGCGAGGAAGGAATGAAGCAACAATAGAGAGAGAAAGCGGAGGTAGGCTAATAACATTATGGGAAATATTATGAAAGGTGTATATATATGTGTCAGTCTATTATTTCTACAAAAATGTAAATAACATTTGCTAACCGAAACTTGTAACTTTGTAGGCCGCATGTGCTGCACCAGAATCGCAAGTTCTCTCCCTGCTTTAACATGGTTTGAACAATGTGTGAAATTCCAGTACATATAGTGCAGTATAATACAATACAGCAAAGTAATACAGTTCACATTAAAACATAATATTCTCCTGGAGATAGTTAAATGTATTTAATCAAGAGACCATATAGCTAGCTACATCTATGGGCTTTTATGTTTTTCTATCATGCGTAATGTGCAGTAGCCTATATCATGTAGGTAGAATTGCGTTGTTTGTAACTTATTTTTTTACTTATTTTGTACATTATGTTGCTGCTACCGTCTCTTATGACCAAAATAACTTCTGGACATCAGGACAGCGATTACTCACCAAGAACTGGTAGAAGCTTTTTCCTTTAACGAGTCCGACCAGTCCGACGTGATGGATATACTGCTTTCCCGGGAACAGGCCCAAATCCCCTTCATTTGCATGAAGAGAAGACGGAGAAACGGGGGCGAAGGTCGGGCTGCCTTCTGAGAATTCCACTGCCTTCCATTCTATTAGCAAACATGCAATCATTGAAAAATAAAATCACTGACCTATGAGCAAGATTAAACTACCAACGGGACATTAAAAACTGTACTATCTTATGTTTCACTGAGTCGTGGCTTAACAACGACATGAACAACATACAGCTGGTGGGTTTTACACTGTATCGGCAGGATACAGAGACGGTGCTCCTAGTGGCCAGGGACTTTAATGCAGGGAAACTTACATCCGTTTTACCAAATTTCCACCAGCATGTTAAATGTGGAAACAGAGTGGGAAAAAACTCCACCTTTACTCCACCTTTACTCCACACACGGAGACACGTACAAAGCTCTCCCTCGCCCTTAATTTGGCAAATCTGACCAAAATTCTATCCTCCTGATTCCTGCTTACAAGCAAAAACTTAAGCAGGAAGCACCAGTGACTCGGTCAATAAAAAAGTGAAGCTGATTCTAAGCTACAGGACAGTTTTGCTAGCACAGACTGGAATATGTTCCGGGATTCTTTTGATGGCATTGAGGAGCATATCACATCAGTCACTGGCTTCATCAATAAGTGCATTGACGACGTCGCCCCCACAGTGACTGTACGTACATACCCCAACCAGAAGCCATGGATTACAGGCAACATCCGCACTGAGCTAAAGGGTAGAGCTGCTGCTTTCAAGGAGCGGGAGTCTAACCCGGAAGCTTATAAGAAATCCCGCTATCCCTCCAACGAACCATCAAACAGGCAAAGTGTCAATACAGGGCTAAGATCGAATCGTACTACACCGGCTCTGACACTTGTCGGATGTGGCAGGGCTCGCAAACTATTACAGACTATAAAGGGAAGCAGAGCCGAGAGCTGCCAAGTGACCAGACAAGCTAAATTAATTCTATGCTCACTTTGAGCAAGTAACACTGAAACATGCATGAGAGCATCAGTTGTTCCGGACGACTGTGTGATCACGCTCTCCACAGCCGACGTGAGTAAGACCTTTCAACAGGTCAACATTCACAAGGCCGCAGGGCCAAACGGATTACCAGGACCTGTACTCCGAGCATGTGCTAAGCCAACTGGCAAGTGTCTTCACTGACATTTTCAACCTCTCCCTGTCTGAGTCTGTAATACCAACATGTTTCAAGCAGACCACCATAGTCCCTGTGCCCAAGAACACTAAGGTAACCTGCCTAAATGACTACCACCCCGTAGCACTCATGTCTGTAGCCATGAAGTGCTTTGAAAGGCTGTTCATGGCTCACATCAACACCATTATCCCAGAAACCCTAGACCCACTCCAATTTGAATACCGACCTAACAGATCCACAGATGATGCAATCTCTGTTGCACTCGACACTGCCCTTTCCCACCTGGACAAAAGGAACACCTATGTGAGAATGCTATCCATTGACTACAGCTCAGCGTTCAACACCCTTGTGCACTCAAAGCTCATCACTAAGCTAAGGACCCTGGCACTATACACTTCCCTTTGGAAACGGATCCCAGGTGGTAAGGGTAGGTAACAACACATCCGCCACGTTGATCCTCAGGGGCCCCTCAGGGGTGTGTGCTCAGTCCCCTCCTTTACTCCCTGTTCACTAATGACTGCACGGCCAGGCACGACTCCAACAACATTAAGTTTGCTGATTACACAACAGTGGTAGGCCTGATCAATGACAGGACAGCCTATAGGGAGGAGGTCAGAGACCTGGCCGTGTGGTGCCAGGACAACAACCTCTCCCTCAATATGATCAAGACAAAGGAGATGATTGTGGACTACAAGAAAGATTTGGCATGGTTCCTCTGATCCTCAAAAGGTTCTACAGCTGCACCATCGAGAGCATCCTGACTGGTTGCATCACTGCCTGGTATGGCAACTGCTCGGCCTCTGACCGCAAGGCACTACAGAGAGCCTAGTACATCACTGGGGCCAAGCTTTCTGCCATCCAGGACCTCTATACCAGGCGTTGTCAGAGGAAGGCCCTAATAGACAAAGACGCCAGCCACCCTAGTCATAGACTGTTCTCTCTGCTACCACATGGCAAACAGTACTCGAGCGCCAAGTCTAGGTCCAAGAGGCTTCTAAACAGCTTCTACCCCCAATCCAAAAGACTCCTGAATAATCTAATCAAATGGCAACCCAGACTATTTGCATTGCCCCCCCCCCCCTTTACACTGCTGCTACTCTCTGTTATTGTCTATGCATAGTCACTTTAATAACTCTACCTACATGTACATATTACCTCAATTACCTTGACTAACCGATGCCCCTGCACATTGTCTCTGTACCAGTACCCCCTGTATATAGCCACGCTGCTGTTATTTTACTGCTGCTCTTTAATTATTCGTTACATTTATTTCTTATTCTTGTATTTTTGTAGGTATTTTTTTATCATTTTTTTTAAACTGCATTGTTGGTTAGGGCTTGCAAGTAAACATTTCACTGTAAGGTCTACATCTGTTGTAACATTTGATTTGATATCTAGATTATTGGATAATGGCACAGTCATTTGGGATTTTGGGGGTTTGGGCTCATTAAATGTCTTTAATGTAGGGCTCAGAAAATGTATATGGCTCATCAGGCTCAGGTAGCATCAGGCTTGATTTAAAAAAAATCAAAGCTCTAATCAAATCCAGACATAGGCCTATTTACAGTATATGCTTTACAATGCTTTTGAATGACACTTCCGGTTTTGGCAGGAAATACCGGGTTAGGCGGGAGAAAAGTGATTTATTCTCGGGAGGTAACATTTGTGAAATACATACATATCGCTCATAGGCTACACTACTGCTGTCGTCATTACCTCCAAGCGTTTATTCAAATTGAATAAATAATCTTTGGATCCCAACAGCAGTCGCACCATTGGAAGACATAGCTTGAACTGTAGCCTACACAATCTTATTTGTGCTCTTTTCCCAGGATCCATCAAATGCATTTGGTGTGTCATCATAGTGGTGTCTGACTTGTGGTCAGACTCCCTTAGGCGGAACAAACTTAAAATTGTGCCTTTTTTCAATGCTGATTTCAATGTCAGAAAACAAAAAGGTGTCAACAACAACAAAATCTTAAACATCCTTTCTGAACTTAAAAGTAATCCTAGAAGAAATCATCTAGTTTTTCAAAAGTATCTGCAATCTGATTACAATATTTTGGCTGCTGATGTAACAGATTGCAGTTACAGTTTTCTTTTAATCAGTACTCCCAACCCTGTGTGCAACTGTGACAAAATTGGTTTGACTTTGGATAGACTATCCCCGGAGCTAGTGAGGAACCTTCAACACAATGTAAATTAGACAATATTTTCATGTTGCACACCTTTTAGTTTTCTTATTAAATGCTTTCAATATTTGTATATGAATTTCTACAATTTAAAGTTAGTTTTAGGTTTTTAAGCATTGCAATTTGAAGATATTGGAAGTTTTACATATTGTCCCATGTACTGTGTAAATTACCGATGGTCCCTACTTAGCACCACAGGGATATCCAAAGTAAACCAAAATGTGTCATGGACATTACAATTGGGTCACATGCATCTGCACTCTGAATTGATGATTACTTGTCTGCTGCCAGCTGTGGGCATGTGGGCAGGATTGAAACAAACCCAACCTTCATTTACGTTGTGATGCAGTCACGACCACAAGTCTCACAAAACTTTTGGACTGTTTTGGACAAGACTGACTTTATGATCAAGATTTTCATATCTACACGTTGTAGTCCATTTTGAAAGTAGAATAAAGGTTTCTGACTCATATCGAAATGAGAAGTTGTCAAGCAAACACACTTTGGGGCAATTTTAGGGGCAATTGCTCTTCAATATTTTATTTGAAATGATAGACTAACTACTAGTGAGAACCTAAAGTCAAGGCTGGCATATTAACATCTGGAGGTTTGGCAAATAGTGATTTTTGCATGATTTCCTTTGCAGGAAAGCAATATTCTGCGGATTAAGTTGTCACGTCACTCAGAGCAGAAACTGTGTTTGCTTGGCATTTCCGGAGTGATTGTCATAATGTTGACATTTCCAGGAAGATTAATATTTGCATAATATCTTGATAGCATACATTTGTCAACAACCTTCGAGCTGTGATGTGTTATTGCACAGGAAATCATTTGGCGATGATGTACATTTCCCCACTCACATTTGAGCCATGCTCATTTAGACAAACATTCAGCTCATGATATCTTGACTTGGGTCCGTGGGTAGGCTAATGCATATTAGCTAAATTGAGCTTGAAAAACAATAAATAAAGCGCTCTATAAAATGCCACTCATGAATACCAATGTCACACCACAAGCCTGGACAATAAATATAAACTACAGTATTTCTATTTGCATTCTGTATTATGTGTCTAGATCTTGTTCACTTCCCTGAATTGAGACACTAGAAGCATGTTGTGTCCAATGCCTTTTATGATGCTTTGTACTTGCTCTTACTCATGTCCAACACTCATCTTCAACCCTAGTGAGCCAGCCATCTGTAATAGAATACCAATAATGGGTTTAGTTTCACTTTGGCAGTACTGTCCCTGAAGATAACATAGCAATTAATGTGCAGGAAGAGAGAGAACCAGGGATTCCGTTCTCTCCTCATCCGAAAGCTGTCAGCTTCTGACAGATGTCGTTTACGCCAATTACATTTCAAAAGATAATTTATTGCGCTCATTTGCAACGGCATCTGTAGTTGTTTGTGTACTAGGATGTTTTTCCCCTCCTCAGAATAGGGGAACCATAACCATTCTCAGACGTGGTACATGGGCATTTACTGCAGCAGCTGCTGTCTCCCATACACCAGGGTCAATAAATTCCTGTCATGGTAGGTTCACTCCAGAGGTTTGACTGATTAGCATAGTTTGATGGAGTTCTGAAACCAGGGTTTGTCTCCTGATTTTCCATATTTTAGATAACAAGTAATACAAGTTTGGCAGGCATCACCTGGGCTGACACCTTAGAACTAATTAGTTTGTCATGACATAACTGTGTTTTAGGAATCATGTGCAAGGCTAGTAGCTAGAATTGCAAAAAACTCCCCTATCTTTATTTAAATTTGACCTGTTCCCTCTTTTCAGAAATAGCAATTATGGGGACAGCCGGAGAACCTAAGAGCAGATTAACTGAAAGTAGAAAGAAAAGTCTCTATTAATCTAATTCATAAGTAACTACACAATCCTCTTTCTAAAATGAACACCTCCTAGCTAATGATTACCACTATCTCAGTGTGTCAGCAACTCAGCCTGCCTCAGACATGAAAGGCTTGGCTAGATTGATCTGAATAACTTTACCTCCCCAACGAAGGTGTCAGTATGGGCCATTCCTTGCCATTCTTCCGCCCTAGGCAAGACCAGAAAATGACAAACCTTCAAAACTAGAGTAGTAAGCAAAATTATGTTGAAAAGACATCTTTCTACAAGACGTATTTTCCAGATGTTGAAATCATGTTCATTTTCGGTTCTGAATGAAAGTTGAAAATACGTATTTTCCGGATGTTGAAAATACTATTTTCCAGACGTTGAAATCAGGTTCATTTTTGGTTCTGAATGAAAGTTGAAAATAAGTCATTTATGGTCATCTTAAGGCCAAATCAAGGCTGGTCCAGACCGGATAAAATCTGAACCGAACATAGTGTTGCCTGAAATGTAATTTTATGAATGCCCATCCAATATTTGGTAAGCCTACTGTTTGTAAAACTCCATAAAAAGACGTCCAATCCGGACAGCGCTCCAAAAGACGTTGGCTCATGCTTACTGGCGTGTAGCCTACCATGTCAGCCCGCAATGTCATTTTAGCAATACCCATCCACGTGGTAGGCCCGCAGTTGGTAAAACAGGTCATTGCATTGGCTTTGTTATTTCTGATTCTTGTGACTAATCAATTTGGATGTTTAAGCTCTGCATATCAGCTACCCAAATTTATCAGGAGTTTTCATTAGCCTATTTGCAATATGTTTACATGGCGCACGTGAAATGCAGAAGTATTTTCTTTTTCATTGTGATCAGCTTGTCAGAAATTGACAGATACAAACTTGAAACCACTGATCGTGACAATGGGGTGAAACTCCAGAACAACAGTTGTGATTGTCCATTCCATATTGTCAATTTTACTTTGACCTGTCCTGTTTTTAGGATATGTAAATCTTGGTGAGGCAAACGTTTAAAAAAATGCGTGGGATGCATGCCAGCAAAGCCACAACACAACACTAAACAATACATTAATTGCACTATAATGGTGACAAGCAGTGCCCGCAAACTGGTAGGGACTACATAAAGCTGTCCCAACAGCAGAGCTTTATTTTCAGCACCATGGAGTGAATCCATACCACTTCTACACCTGGCTATCATCGTAGACTTGTCTGGCAGCGAAACATTTAATTCAGCCTCATTTACTGCCTTTAAAAAAAGCATAGATGATATGGCTGACTTGCTTAAACTAATGTAGTTTCTACTGAACATGGTCGTTCTTACAGTATTCTCACTGTACACCAAGTCAGAACCGTGGGATAAATAAAGGGGGCATATACTGTAAGCAAAGAATGAAAGCTCTTACAATATTCAATGATTACATTTCTCTAAAACAGGCTATAGGCTACATGTGCACCACCAAGTCAGAATAGTAGACCAAATTAGGAGGGGGAAAGGGACCAAATTGTTATGGTGAGGCTACTAACAGCTTACTACACAACATACACTTAGTATTACTTTCTTAGCTACAGTACAGTATACATATCTCCCTGGCATATTACAAAATGTATGCAGAAGCATACAAGACATTTTTGGACTCACCTTGTTGTGTTGCGCTCACAACAGGAAGGTGACACGGCGGTCCTTTGTGGGCAAATGTTGTCATCAAAGTCTGGCATTCTCTGGATATATGGTGCTTTCAAGACAACTGGGAACTCGGAAAAAACAAGGTTGAATCATGATGTCAGTGATTTTCAGGTCAGAGCTCTAGAAAGAGGCCAAAGTTCCCGACTTGGAAATTCCAAGTTGGATCATCGTATTTTCCCAGCCGGAGCTCATTTTTTTCCTCAGTTTCCAGTTGTCTTGAACTCACTGGCGTCTGAGATTTCCCAGTTCCGAGTTTTCAGTTGTTTTGAATGCGACAGAAGTCATGTTGGATTGGCCAATGTTGAATGTTTATCCTTTTAAGCTTGGAAAGGAGACCCTTAAACCCAGACTTGGACCACACACCCACTCAACTGAATAGTAGACTAGTGATTGCTTTTCAATGCTTAGAGTTAACCACTGATTCCTTCCAAACCACGAATTGTTGAATTTGCGATGTCCAACTTGTTGTGTAATATTTGTGTCCAATGGCCGATGAGCACCGATACGTTTTATCTATAATTTCTCTTAAGAATGTCTCTTCATATGACAAGGATTGAAAAGGATTTGCCAGTAAATTATCTTGATTCATGATGATGAATGCTAGCTTGCTAGCTAAGATTTTGGATCAGTCCAATCAAAGCTACTGTAATTTAACGTGATTTGACATAATTTTATCTGTGGCCAATGAATTTGTGCCTTCTTGGATGGGCACTTCTAATGTAACTCTATGCCAGCATCCAAGGGGCTTGACTTTTCGAGCTCTACCCATAGACCATGAGTGACAGAACACTGAGCCAATCACAGCGCAACTAGAGAACTTTAACAACCCATATTTTTCACTGGCTGCCCCACCACCACAGAAAGCACTGAGCTAGGCTGAAACACCTGCATTTTGGAGCTGCCTTACTCAATAAAGCAAAAAAGAGACCATAAGTCTAAGATTTTTTTGTTTTACATTATTTGCAAATTGATATGTGACATGTATTAATCCCAAAATAACATGCAAAACAGGCACCAAAAAATATATTTTTGCTAAACAGGTGGTGCTCAACACAGCGTGAATGACTGGTCGCCACTGGAGATGCGTCTTAGTCAGTTTCGCTCAGAAAATGCCTCCCTCAACAATCTGCCACCTAATCCTGTATACACGAACTGTAATGAGCGGGCAGGCCGTGAGTCTGGCCTCATTTAGACATCCATCATCAGCGTGATGGGATATACACAGAGCATAAAATGAACAACCGCCACCCACCAAATGCTGTTAAGAATGTCTATTTTAACCAGCCACATTGGGGGTGGTCAATTTGCAGGGCTCTAGCAAGCGTTACATTCACTAATAAAAATAGTCACAAGCCAAGTATGAGCACGTGCGGTTAGGGTTAGAAAAGGCTGCAGTAGTTGTTTTCAAAGTATTTCTGCTGTTTGGTTTCATAACTACTAATCGCACAAAGAAATATGAATCCTATATCCCACCTTGCGTAGGGAGACTGCCTAGCAAGGGAGCTGTGTGCACAGAGTGGTGCTGATGATAGATTCATTTTTGGAGGCACTGCGCACAGGAAAGAAAGTTGGTCTAGTTTAGTCTAAAGTCTACAAAGTGAGACTTTGTCCTCGTGTTTCTTGGCAATTCGCACTGCCTTCGGAAAGTATTCAGACCCTTTCACTTTAAGCACATTTTGTTACGTTACAACATTCTTCTAAAATGGATTAAATAAAATAATTTAAAAAATCTATCTACACACAATACCCCATAATGACAAAGCGAAAACAGCACCTTTGGCAATGATTACAGCCTCGAGTCTTATAAGCTTGGCACACCTGTATTAGTGGAGTTTCTCCCATTCTTCTCTGCATATCCTCTCAAGCTCTGTCAGGTTGGATGGGTGGATGGGTGAGTGTCGCTGCACAACTATTTTAGGTATTTTCAGAGATGTTTGATCGGGTTCAAATCTGGGCTCTGGCTGGGCCACTCAAGGAAATTCAGAGACTTGTCCCCAAGTCACTCCTGCATTGTCTTGGCTGTGTGATTACGGTCATTGTCCTGTTAGAAGGTAAACCTTCGCCCCAGTCTGAGGTCCTGAGCGCTCTGGAGCAGGTTTTCATACTTTACTCCGTTCATCTTTCCCTCGATCCTGATTTGTCTCCCAGTCGCTGCCGCTGATAAACATCCCAACAGCATGATGCTGCCACCAGCATGCTTCACCGTAGGGATGGTATTGGCCAGGTGATGAGCGGTGTCTGGTTTCCTCCAGACATGACCCTTGGCATTCAGGCCAAAGAGTTCAATCTTGTTTCATCAGACCAGAGAATATTGTTCTTATGGTCTGAGAGTCCTTTAGTTGCCTTTTGGCAAATTCCAAGCTGGCTGTTATGTGCCTTTTACTAAGGAGTGGCTTCCGTCTGGCCACTCTACCATAAAGGTCTGATTGGTAGAGGGCTGCAGAGATTCTCCCATCTCAACAGAGGAACTCTGGAGCTCTGTCAGAGTGACCATCGGGTTCTTCGTCACCTCCCTGACCAAGGTTCTTCTCCCCCGGTTGCTCAGTTTGGCCATGTGGCCAGCACTAAGAAGAGTCTTGGTGGTTCCAAACTTCTTCCATTTAAGAATAATGAAGGCCACTGTGTTCTTGGGGACGTTTTTTCATACCCTTCCCTAAATCTGTCCCTCGACACAATCCTTTCTCGGGGCTCTACAAACAATTCCTTTGATCTCATGACTTGGTTTTTGCTCTGACATGCACTGTCAACTGTGGGACCTTATATAGACAGGTGTGTGCCTTTCCAAATCATGTCCAATCAATTGAATTTACCACAGGTGGACTTCAACCAAGTTTTAGAAACATCTCAAGGACATCTCAATGAAAACAAGATGCACCTGAGCTCAATTCTGAGTCTCATAGCGAAGGTCCTGAATACTTATGTAACTAAGGTTTTTCAGTTTTTATTTTATTTTATAAATTTGCTAACATTTCTAAAAAACCTGTTTTCTCTTTGTCATTATGGGGTATTGTATGTAGATTGATGAGGAAATGTTTTATTTGATCCATTTTAGAATAAGGCTGTAACGTAACAAAATGTGCTAAAAGTGAAGGGGTCTGAATACTTTCCGAATGCATTGTATATTTTCATCTACCTGCCAGAGTGGCTGGTGGACCAAACAGTTAAATAACATCCTGAGAACATGTTTTGATAAGACTTTTAATAACTTAGTTTGGGTTAAGTGTTTTGAACTCTAAGCACATATAGAAATTCATTTGCTTCGGCATTAATCATGCAAACACAATGTGTTTTTATTGTGACACGGCATCAGTGATATTAGAACCTAGGATGTTCTGTTCCCTATCCATGAAATGAGTCTACTGCACCACCAGGATGGAGCTAGCATGCCATGTTTTTGTAACTCATACAAAGTTGTTCATTTTAGTCTATTCAAAAAGACCCCATTTCAAAAGAAACAAGCACTCATTAAGATCAGGTGTGGCCAATTAGTGGGCACGGCCAACACACCTGAACACACTTAACAAGATAGAGGATTGAGAGAGTTTTAATGATGCTGAGTATGGAATGTACAGTATATGTGTTTAAATAACATTCTGAGAATGTTCTTCAAACATAACTGATGTTTTCTTTGTGGTATTTATGGAAAGTTTTCTAAATGTTCTGAGAACATGACTTTAAACAGAACCATGAGGAAATCTGCAAAAAAGTACTGAAATTCCCACAGAAGTACGTTGTATGACATTTTCTGAACAATTTGAGAACATTACTTTAAATAGAACCATGGGGAAATCTGTAGGAAACGTTATGCTGAAGTACTGAAATTCCCACCTAAGAAACATATGGTTCTCAGAACGTTATGTGTTAGCTGGGTAATGTCTTCACATATAACCATCTGTCATCATCCTGTTGTAATTATAGAAATGTAGTTATTATGGCGTACAGTGCTTGTCTCTTCATTAAGTTGAGCAGTGCATGGTGGGTAATTGCACAGTGCACTAGTAATGATGAAAAACTTAGCTGTTCATTTCTCTAGCATGCTGTTGTTTTCCCTTGGAGTAATATGCTACAGTTCCCTGCAGTGGTCTGGGCTTCCTCTTGTCAAGGCAGCGGTGCATTACGCTGAGACAATACTCTACATAGGCTTACACTGCTACACACAGCCTTCACCAGAGTCCTGTTATTTTAAAGTAAGATCAAATTAAAGTGTGATATGTGCCACATAAATGTTCACTTGTGGTAAGGCCATTCAGGGCAGACAGAAGAGAGAGGTGGAGTGGAGAGGTGTACTGTCAAGGTGAGCTCTACTATTAATAAATAGGATGTCCATGACGCCTTCTCTTTTGGCTCAGTGCATTTTTGGACACAGTAGGCCCTGGGGGAGGAGAACAAAGATCAGTGGGCAGCAGCACAAGTGTTGGCATCATCCCGGCAGGGATCCAGCTCTGTGTTTGGAAACAGGTTTTCACAGAGCAGCTCAACCCTGGTGGAAGGAGAACAGCAGATACAATATGTCACAGGCATCTGATACCAGAGGGTTAGGTGGGTTGATACAGGGTTTATAGGTTCTCTTAAGCCAGAAGCATACCACCCTGCATCCCACTGCTGTCTTGCTTCTGAAGCTAGGCAGGGTTGGTCCTGGTCAGTCCTTGGATGGGAGACCAGATTCTGCTGGAAGTGGTTTTGGAGGGTCAGTATGAGGCACCCTTTTCTCTTTTCTAACAAAAAAAAGAATATCCCATTTTCCCAGGGCAGTGATTGGGGACATTGCCCTGTGTAGGGTGCTGTCTTTCGGGTGGGAAGTTAAACAGGTGTCCTGACTCTCTGTGGTCACTAAAGATCCCATGGCACTTATCTTAAGTGTAGGGGTGTTAACCCCAGGTGTCCTGGCTAAATTCCCAATCTGGCTCGTTCTTCCCCACTCCACTGTAACTATTCCCCAGGTTGTTGCTGTAAATGAGAATGTGTTCTCAGTCAAGTGATCGGGTAAAATCAAAAGGTCTGGGAGTTAGGATCTTTGACTCATCTCTCCAGACAGACAGAGCGGTCTCCAGCACACAGCTCGACACCACCACCTGTCCCACGGTGCAGCCTGAGAGATGAGCCTTATTGTTTCAGACGTGCCTAATTATTTATTTACAGCCTCTGCTGTGCCATGCTTAAAATTAGCAACAACAGCTTTCCCACCAAGTGGGTCTTGATAGGATCTGCATGTTCTGCCTAGCATCGGGGCTGAATAAGTGATGCTGCTGGGGAGGGAATTTAATAGCCCCACTCATTCCACAGGATCCTATCTGTGGGTCCTTTGTAGTTGTGTGTAGAAGCTTATTTAAGAGGATTAAGATTTATTCACAGTGGTGCATTGAAGAACTAACTGATAGACTTTGATTTAAGCCAAGCCATTCCCCTGCTCTGGGTGTATTTTGAAATATGTCAATAAAAAGGGCAAGTATGTCCAATACTGTAGACTTATCTGTTATGCACTGCAGTCAGATGGTACCTGATCCCGAAACTGTTCAGACATGTTTTTATGTTTCACTCTTGAATAACTTTGAAGACCTGACTTATGCAAGATGACCCTAAAGAACAGACCTTCTGATAGGTGTGTTTCTGGGCATACTCAGCCAATTAAATCTTCTCTAGATGTCCAACTATTAGATAGCTGAGGCTGTGAATTGACTGCTGTACTCGGCTCTCAAGTGAACATATTCAATTATATTATATTATAGTCTCTCTTTGTGTGGTTGGTCTTAGCCTCCTGCTGCTTGTCAGCATGGGTAGTGGAGGTGGTTCAACATAAGTAACCTGACACCTGAAGATGAGTTACCTTGGCTGAGACCTAGGCTTTAGCTTGATGTGCTAACCTGGTCTCAGTATTTTATTACTCTTCCTGGGATCCACACAAAGCATAAAACATGACATAATACCAAACATTGATAGACAAGAACAGTTCAAGGACTGAACTACACAAATATATACAGTATACAGTTGATGTCGGAAGTTTACATACACTTACGTTGGAGTCATTAAAACTCGTTTTTCAACTACTCCACAAATGTCTTGTTAACAAACTATAGTTTTGGCAAGTCGGTTAGGACATCTACTTTGTGCATGACACAAGTCATTTTTCCAACAATTGTTTACAGACAGATTATTTCACTTATAATTCACTGTATCACAATTCCAGTGGGTCAGAAGTTTACATACACAAAGTTGACTGTGCCTTTAAACAGCTTGGAAAATTCCAGAAAATGATGTCATGGCTTTAGAAGCTTCTGATAGGCTAATTGATATAATTTGAGTCAATTGGAGGTGTACCTGTGGATGTTTTTCAAGGCCTACTTTCAAACTCGGTGCCTCTTTGCTTGATATCATGGGAAAATCAAAAGAAATCAGCCAAGACCTCAGAAAAAAATTGTAGACCTCCACAAGTCTGGTTCATTCTTTCCAAATGCCTGAAGGTACCACGTTCATCTGTACAAACAATAGTACGCAAGTATAAACACCATGGGACCACGCAGCCATCATACCGCTCAAGAAGGAGACGCGTTCTGTCTCCTAGAGATGAACGTACTTTGGTATGAAAAGTGCAAATCAATCCCAGAACAACAGCAAAGGACCTTGTGAAGATGCTGGAGGAAACTATTATCTATATCCACAGTAAAATGAGTCCTATATTGACATAACCTGAAAGGCCGCTCAGCAAGGAAGAAGCCACTGCTCCAAAAACCGCCATAAAAAAGCCAGACTACGGTTTGCAGCTTCACATGGGGACAAAGATCGTACTGTTTGGCCATAATGACCATTGTTATGTTTAGAGGAAAAAGGGGGAGGCTTGCAAGCAGAAGAACACCATCCCAACCATGAAGCACAGGGGTGGCAGCATCATGTTGTGGGGGTGCTTTGCTGCAGGAAGGACTGGTGCACTTCACAAAATAGATGGCAACATGAGACAGGAAAATTATGTGGATATTTTGAAAGAACATCTCAAGACATCAGTCAGGAAGTTAAAGCTTGGTGGCAAATTAGTCTTCCAAATGGAAAATGACCCCGATCATACTTCCAAAGTTGTGGCGAAATGGCTTAAGGACAACAAAGTCAAGTTATTGGAGTGGCCATCACAAAGCCCTGACCTCAGTCCTATAGAAAATGTGTGGGCAGAACTGAAAAAGCATGTGCGAGCAAGGAGGCCTATAAACCTGACTCAGTTACACCAGCTCTGTCAGGAGGAATGGGCCAAAATTCCCCCAACTTATTGTGGGAAGCTTGTGGAAGGTTACCGAAATGTTTGACCCAAGTTAAACAATTTATAGGCAATGCTACCAAATACTAATTGAGTGTATGTACACTTCTGACCCACTGGGAATGTGATGAAATAAATAAAATATGAAAGAAATAATTCTCTCTACTATTACTCTGACATTTCACATTCATAAAATAAAGTGGTGATCCTAACTGACCTTTAGCAGGAAATTTTTACTAGGATTAAATGACAGGAATTGTGAAAAACTGAGTATAAATGTATTTGGCTAAGGTGTATGTAAACTTCTGACTTCAACTGTATATTTTAATTTTTTTAAGTTCCCACTGACAGTTACCCAAACATCAGTACATACACATCTGCCTAAGAGTTATTTAGGTGAGAAAGGGGAGAGGCGTTGGGCTGTTGTATTTGTTTTTAAAGCTAATTCTGCTGTTTACTTGAGTAATTTCATGTCCGTTCATGGCTCTGTGTAATACCATGACTTGCCTTGAATTCATTCTGGATTTGGGGACTGTCTTGAGTCATGCAGACGGTTAGGTTGGTGCTTGTGACTCCCATCACCCAGTTGATGTGTATCAGCAGCTGGGGTGGCTGCAGGGAGGAGAAGGTCACTGACAGGAGTGTAAGTGTTGTGGAGATATTTGAAACCCAGTCAGTAAGTTACACATTTCCTCCCTTGGTTTCCTTTTCCATTTAGAGGTTCTAGTTGACCTTACACTTGCTAATTGATACGTTGTCCTGTTTTTGCACTTCATTATACAGAAACATACAAGCAGTGGTTGAAATGCGCCGGTACTCGTGTGTAGAGTACATAAAATTGGCACCTCATATTTTTTACTACTTGAGTACCGTCATTTTTTTATAGAATACTGGCTCTAAAATAGGAACCAACCCTGGTGGGGTAGAATCACAGTGAGTATCGGTACCTTTTCCATTACGCTTCAAGCAGTGCTTATAAGTCACATAACAAGCATGTTGATGGGTTTTTTATTAGTTCAGACTAATAGCCGTTGTTACGGCAGGCCTTTGAGCATGAATATTGTACCATAAAGAGGGGTTCCATTCTGGAGTGTACCAGCCTCAACTGAACGCTGACTAATTCACCTCAGGGCTTTACAGTAGAGGTGGCAGAGATGCAGCACAGCGGAGTGCCAAGCTTTTAAACTGTCATAAACTCTCCTCCAAGATGAATATTGCCTGTGAGACTTGAATTATCTCTGTATGGAATAATGTAACAGTGATTCCAATTTTATGAGCTTGTTTTTCTCAGTCTTTTGCGATCAATTTCATTTAGCTTTATGTGGCTTTGCTAGTTTAATTGCCTGGTATATTTTCCCTCGTGTTTTCCGTGCTGTAAGCATAAAATATGTAAATTATAATATTTCCCTAATATAAAAGTGATAGAGCAACAAATAAGAGAGGAGGGTTTATTTTTGAAGACGGTGATATGAAATCATTTGATTCACATCGTATATCTGAATGTCATTCGTTTTGCATCCCTTCCTCTGAGTGCATGGTAGAGGTCTTCTCGGGTCCACAAAGTTGGACCCATACCTGAACTGACCCGGACCCAAACAGATCTAATCATTTAAACAAAGGGGGATCTGGACCCGAACGGACCATATAACAATCAAACCCGATTGGACCCGAGTGACAGAAATTATTCTTATCAGCAAAGTTGCTCTTCTGGTTAATGAACAGGTGGGTTGGTTGTTTAGCAACAAAACTGACATATGCGCAACTATGGGGCAATCTGCTTTGATTGTTGACAACATGTAAGCCATATTTCGTCTCCAATATTTATTGAAAACACACATTTGCACAGTGAGCACATGTTGTCTTTCAAACACGTCGTTACAGTTGGTGGTTAGCTGGCTAGAGAATCTTTATCATATTAGCATTGACATGAAATCCGTCAAAACACCTCAAAATAAGACATGGTATCAAGAACAAGATGAAACGAGCTGAAACGAGCCACTTGCTATTCTCCACATGGCAGCTTCTCGTCATTCTTGCTGGCAATCTGGCCGTCCAGAATCACAACAACATGCTGTCTTCTGTCCCATGAAAGCGTGTACATCGTTTTCATGACGTTGTCAGCTAATATGTTGGCTAGGCCTTCTATTAGTCAATAGATTCACCTTATTAGCGTCAAATAAATATGCTATAGGATATGCAGGCCGTGGTCTGTTAGACAGCTGGGTCTATCAGCTGTAGTTACATAGACCCAAAACCCGATGACGATTAAACAGGACCCGACCCGGACACAAGGGAAAAGTTTGGATCCTGGGTCGGGTCTTGGGTATTCGGGTTCGTGTGGACCCGTGAAGACTTCTAGTGCATGGAGAGGTCGAACAGAGAGATCATCATCTTACCCAGACGTGTAGTGTAATATGACACAGTGGAACATGGAGCGAGATGTCACTTGAAACATTATGCATATTTTTCGAGATGTCCATGTACACTCAAGAAAACACAAACCACTACCTGCTCTATTGATACCCTTGAACTTCACGTTTCAGAAGTTTGATGACAAATAACCTGCCGTCCAGTCCATTGTCAGAACGTACAATACACGGACAGATACACAGAGATAAAGCTACCATCATCATTTCATGACTGCTGAAAGTTCAAATTTGCAGCTCAAATCACCACAAATAGCTTGCCAGCACAGTCAGCGGTGTCACTTTCTTCAGAACCACGTTCAGCTGTCTGACAAAAATGTATTCCACACCAAAGCCATTTGTCTCACCAGGAACAATAGATTTCACAAGGTCTGTCTATTGGAACATTTGTAGACTGTGATGGAATAGGCTGTGGAATCAGTTCTATTCTGACCCCTTGACTTTTTCCTCATTTTGTTACCTTTCCATATTTTGTTGCTGAGCTCAGTTTTCGAGTCTCATAGCAAAGGGTCTGAATACTTATGTAAATAAGGTATTTCGTTTTTTTATTTTTGAATACATTTGCATTATGGGATATTGTGTGTAGATTGATGAGGAAAACAATTAATTTAATCAATTTAAGAATAAGGCTGTACATAACAAAATTTGGGAAAAGGGAAGGGGTCTGAATACTTTCAAAATGCACTGTATGTGACGCATCACGCGATTTTCGGGGACCACCTTTGGTTTGTGGGCCCTACTTTCAGAACTACTGGCTAAAAAAGTATACGAAAGTACCAGAGAATCTCCTTAAAACCCACCACATGCTGTGCTGCACCTTGTCAACTTCCATATGGTTTTTCATCACATCTCTTCTCTGCCAGGCTGTTTCGCCATCGGTATTTCATACCAGTAATCATCCAATTATGTGTTATCATGAGAAAACACAGAGCCATGTATCATGCCAGTAGTCTTATCAACACAATATATATTCAAACTTCTGAAGAAGAATTATAAATACTGTAGGAATCCAACCCCGAGAAAGACCTTCATACATCATGTTGTATCGGGAGAGCTGGTATAAGGCTTTGATGTGTAAATGTAAAGCAACAGCCAGGCTCACATGGAATTATGATACACAATGATAGAGTGGAGGATAGAGAAATAGCTGGAAAACATACTCACGAAAACAGGTCCTGTGTATAAATGGACAGTCTGGTTCGATCGACAAAGTACTTGGACTCGTCTTTCAGGTTAAGGAAGAACTGTTTCTGTCGGTCCATTGGGGAAAAAAGAGAAGAAAGGTGGTCAAGAAAGATTTAGGTGCAACCTTTCCCTGTAATGTGTGTATCTGTTAATAGAATCTGGCACCTATTAGAGAGAGACGTGGTTATTGCAAAAACATTTGAAAGTTGTGTCCAAAAATCTGCATGGGGCTATAAATCAAGTAATGACTTGTTGTGTACAGAGGAACTGTATAATAGCCCTTCTTACAAACCAGCGATCAAAATACTCCACCTGCAGCCTGGGAGAAAGACATGTCACTTTGTGATGAATGGTCGCCTTTGTACTGCACTCCTAACACAGATTTACCCCTTGTTGTAAAATAAATCTTGATAAATTGAGTCTATTTTCATTGCTTTGACTAATTATTTCACAATGTTGCTTGAGTCTGTGAGGTGTAGCATACCGGCTCCATTCCAGCTCAGTGTGGTTAAAGCGCCTGCAGCAATGTGTGTGTCTGTGTCTACAGAGGAAAGAGTTGTCTTTTTCTTATAGTGTCCTCTCTGACAGACAGTCAGCCGCCTGGTCCAGTCATATAGCAGACATTATGATTGGCTCTCTGCATGACATCCAGCATTATGGAGATGGATTGGAGTAATAAACTCTGGCTGGCTGCCCATGCTACACACAGACCGGACAAATATACAGCTGCAGAAAACATACCAATGCATACAAACAGGGGAAAATGCAATGCCAGAGAATCTACTATACAAGCTGTTCTGTTATTCGTTTTATTCCCTGCAAAGTCGTATTGATTCCTGAAAGGGTGATGGATGCAACATTGTCCATGTTTTGGATGACTTGAAATGCTATAATGAAAACCCCTGTTAAGAAATCTCGAATGAGATGACAGACTCTGATCTACCAGCAGATCTATCTGGCTCAGGTCTGGTTGAAGAAGTACTATTGCCACAGGAATCGGCATAAGTTTTGCTAGGTTTTCATAGTGCAGAAAGTTCTTCCATGGTCATTTCCCGAAAAATGCTGGTAAGGCACATTTACTTACTTTTTCCATTTTGGCCCCCAGTCTCCAAACACTTAGGAGAGTCAATGACTGAGCCATGAATGTAAAAGAGCAACCTTTTATTGGCACTTTACTTAATCAACTTAAAATGGCAATGTGTCACCGGTAGGCATTGCTTAGTGAAGTGCAGTGGCGCTGGAACACATAATTACACTGTAGGACTGTTAAAGTGAGTCTTTAAGAGCTGTTCGGATCATTCTGTATAAGTGCTGCTCGGTAGTCTCTCTCAGATTCATGCTCCCTAGCTTACCCCCTTTTTGCTGTTGACTTTCAGCATGCTGCCATGGCAACTAAACAGCCTCTGTCTCTCAATCAAGCTGGATTTGATTTTAAACATTCTAAATGTGGATAGATCCCTTCAATTGTAGAAATGATGTGTGTATTCAAAAACACTATCGTGGATAATATTATGAACACAATGTAATTTGCCTGCTGAGTCACGTGCATCACGCTTGGAAGTTGGCATGAGTATGGGCTGTAGTCACTCAGGCTCTCTACATCTGCTAGCAAGGAACTATATCATGGCTGGACTACTAATGCGACCCTGCACAGTTCAGCCTGAGATGCATTGGATATTACTCTCATTGAATTAGGTCTAGCGTTGCACATTGTAGTGCCATCTTACTGTAACTAAGCACATCTATCTGTGAATTATTAACTAATTGAAAAGACAATAGTTTTGCTGTTGCAACTAGTC
The DNA here is from genome assembly GCF_045791955.1 of Oncorhynchus clarkii lewisi. Classification (NCBI taxonomy): domain Eukaryota; kingdom Metazoa; phylum Chordata; class Actinopteri; order Salmoniformes; family Salmonidae; genus Oncorhynchus; species Oncorhynchus clarkii. The sequence continues at coordinate 7,948,639 of NC_092168.1, read as the reverse complement.
ACTGACAGCAGATTCAGGGACAATTCAATGATTTTAATGCACAGGGGCCGAATGTAGCTGGGAACTTTTGAAACAGAACTTTAAAAATGGTTCAGTGCGTGCGCGTGTGTCGGGGAGCATTGCAGGCAGACCTTGTGCTACTGGGATGTCTTTGTCCAGAACATTCTTTGCGTTAACTTTTCAGGTTGACGAGAGATGAGATGTACTTCTATGTTTTATAGCCAAGAAAGAATGGAATTTACAAGCTGAAAATAATCGGGTCCGTAACTACATGTGAAGACACCAAGGTCCAGACCTCTGACATGTTTTGTTGTATACTGTCTATTGTATACATTAAAGAAAATCAATTACGGGTCAACATCTAAATATTGCTTCCAGAGTTGACCAAAGCTCAGAATGCTTATATTCTTGATCTGACTAATCGCGCCGGCCTATTTGCAAACGATTGGAATCGTGAACAGTGGTTTGTTGGTTATGTTCACCTGCGTCCCCTGGATTTGCCTCCCGGACATGAAACAAACTACCCGTCTGCTCAAGTAGAAACGCTGCAGACAGTGTGTTTGCGAGATGCCGGGCAGAAGGCAATTCTAAAACCTCCCCGAGACTCCTGACGTGTCTACAGACATCCCCCAAACAAACAAAAACCGAGCGCACAACTGGTAATACACTAAATACACTACATGGCCAACAGTATGTGGACACCTGTTTGTCAAATATCTCATTCCAAAATCATGGGCATTAATATGGAGTTGGTCCCCCTTTGCTGCTATAACAGCTTCCATTCTGTCACAAGAGCATTTGTGAGGTCGGGCACTGATGATTGGCGGTTAGGCCTGGCCCGCAGTTGGCAATCCAATTCATCCCAAAGATATTCGATGGGGTTGTGGTCAGGGCTCTGTGCAGGCCAGTCAAGTTCTTCCACACCGATCTCAAATAACCATTTCTGTGTGGACCTCGCTTTGTGCATGGGGGCATTGTTATGCTGAAACAGGCAAGGGCCTTCTCCAAACTGTTGCCACAAAGTTGGAAACACAGAATTGTCTACAATGTCATTGTATGCTGTAGCGTTAAGATTTCCCTTCACTGGAACTAAGGGGCCATGAAACAACCAACAAACAAAGCCCCAGAATATTATTACTCCTCCACCAATCTGTACAGGTGGCTATATGCATTTGGGCAGGTAGCATTCTCCTGACATCTGCCAAAGCGAGATTCGTACGTCGGACCTCCAGATGGTGAAGCGTGATTCATCACTTCAGAGAACGAGTCTCCACTGCTCCAGAGTCTAATGGCGGCGAGCTTTACATCACTCTAGCCAAAGCTTGGCATTGCTCATGTTGATTTTAGGCTTGAGTGCGGCTGTTCGGCCATGGAAAATCATTTCATGAAGCGCCTGACGAAAAGTGCTGACGTTGCTTCCAGAGGAAGTTTGGAACTCGGTAGTGAGTGTTGCAGCCAAGGACAGAGGATTTTTAACGCGCTACGCGCTTCAGCACTCGACGGTCCCACTCTGTGAGCTTGTGTGACCTACCACATCGTGGCTGAGCCATTGTTACACATAGACATTTCCACTTCACAATAACAGCACTTACAGTTGACCAGGGCAGCTCTAGCAGGGCAGAAATTTGACTAACTGACTGAAATTCATTCTATGACTGTGCCATGTTAAAACTCACTGAGCTCGTCAGTAAGGCCATTCTACTGTCAAGGTTTGTCTATGGAGATTGCATGGCCGTGTGCTCAATTTTATACAGCTGTCAGCAACGTGGCTGAAATAGCCAAATCCACTAATTTGAAGGGTTGTCCACATACTTTTGAATATATAGTGTATGTCAGTCAGATAGCAAGCTGCCAGCAGAAACTTATAATTCAGTAATGTTGAAGGACTCTAGTATTAGGCTTCTCATTCAGCAAGAAGGATGAAGAAGGATGAAGTAAGAAGCTAATGTTATACGGAGCCTACCTCAGCAGGAGCAAAACATTGGCTACTAATTCTCATAATAACTTTTAATTACAGAGAGTAGGCTACTGAGAGACAGTAAAGTGGCGCTTAGTGGTAAGACTGAGGCAGGCTGCAAATGCATGCAGGAGGAAGCAGAGATTCTGAAAATCAACCTGCGATAGAGAATTCTGGGAAATATTAAAATACTGGGCGTGGTTTTGAGCAAAGATACATTTGTAATTTTACTCAACAAGCTAGTTCAAATCCAGCTCTCTTTGAGCGGAGTTTGTTGAGTAAACAAACGTTAACACACAGGCTCAAATTCTTGTCCTTTTGACTCGCAGAATAACGCTGATTAAGCAAGTTGTTCAGTTGTCTTTTTAAACATTGAAGGCCACTTTATTCAATAAATAAGATGTATGGAGAATGGAAGCAGGCTGAAGAACTCAGTTAATAGAATAGTGTCTCCACAGAGAAATAACACATTTGCAACACACTGTGCCTTAGACTGATGCTTTGTTACTGCTAGCTTTCTCAATCTCAAGAAAATCATCAGCAGACAGCTAGACAAAAGGAAATCAGGGGGACAGAGGGAGATTCAGAGTGTATTTTTCACAGTGGAAGAAGAGAATGAGAAATGATTTAGGGGAAAGAATGGAGGTGCAGTAATGACTTTGTGATGGAGGGATAGTGAGGATAAGGCCGATATAGAATAGAAAGATTGAGATTGATGGGTTTTTCTGACGGTCATGGCTGCCAAAAAAAGGAAATATATACAGTCTGGGGTTCTACCAGTGGTGTGACCAATTAGAAACAAATTGTCTTTAACAGACAGGGAGGACAAGGAGTATATTGAAGAGCATGCACAGTACATTATATGTGAACACACTCCATCCACTGGTTTTAGTCAACGTCACTATCTACTGATATGAATCAGCGTTTATTCTCACGAGAGGCTAAAGTTGACCATCATTTTGATGTGAATTCTAAAATAAGTTTGGAATGTTTTTACAGTACCTATTGTACTTTACATGGAATCGGTTATTTTACAGTTTGAAAACAGTTTAAACCAGTTTTCACAGACTTGCTTTAGTAGAATAAAATATATTTCTAATTGTGTGATAAAGCTGTTGATTCCCGGTGCCTATGATAGAATACTGCAATACCAACGACTGTAAAAGAGCACACCACCAATAATTGGATTCTATGAAAAAGGGGGTAAAATTCAAACAAAAAAAAAGAGAGCACACCACAATCTCACCATCTTCCACCATCTTGTGTGTCTTATTTTATTCCTCATGTAAATCTGCATTGTTGAGGAAGGGCTTGTGAGCAAGCATTTCACGGTAAAGTTGATTCGATTTAAAAAATGTTATTTAGTTAGGTCAATATGTTTGTCTGGTAGGCTGGACTCTGTTTTATAGGCAGAAATACTCAAGATGTCAGAATACCTATCACACAGGTTTGGATCTGCCTGAATTAAGCCAACCTGTGACCAACCTGTGGTTCTAAAGCATTGATAACGCCTTGATAAGCTATCACTTATGACTCCCAGATAAAGATAAACCCTTATGCGCTATAGCACCAACCACCTGTTCTAATGCATAGATACAAAAGGACACCACAGTCTAGTACCTCCACACCGTCTAGACATCTCTGGATTGTCCCAAAATATGAGGGTGTTATACAGTACATGGATGTGAGATTTCAGTAGGCTCAGTAATAGCACCATGATAGCAGTCTATTATTCCCCCCATAGATGATAGCATTTCCTCTCCAGGAGAAAAGCTTGTTACTGAGCGATGTTCCCCTTCACCAGCATATCTGTGTCATAGAGTGCAGTCAGACCGAGCACTGCCAAAACCAGAGCTGCTCTGGACCCGGTGAGACAGAGAGCTCACACCATCAGTACCTCTGTTCTACTTGTCATATTATTTTCAACCAACCTGTCTTATCTTTAAAGGGACGTTTGTCCATGCAAGTTTAATGTGGAGGATTAGTGTGGACACATGGTGGACTGAGATAAATCTGTTCTCAAACAGTAGGCATAGGCCAGACATTTAAATTGATTCCATAAATGTGGATCCCTGTAGGAAGCTGTTGTAGTAGCTTCTTCTACATGCAGCTCTATACAGCGCATTCGGAAAGTATTCAGACCCCTTTTTCCTCATTTTGTTACATTACAGCCTTATTCTAAAATGGATTACAAATCAAAAAAATCCCTCATCAATCTTTACACAATACCCCATAATGACAAAGCAAAAACAGGTTTTTAGAAATGTGTTATTAACATAATTATTCAGACCCTTTGCTATGAGACTCCAAATTGAGCTCAGGTGCATCCTGTTTCTATTGATCATCCTTGAGATGTTTCTACAACTTGATTGGCATCCACCTGGGGTAAATTCAATTGATTGGACATTATTTGGAAAGGCACACACCTGTCTATATATGGTTGACAGTGCATGTCAGAACAAAACAAAGCCATGAGGTCGAAGGAATTATCCGTAGAGCTCAGAGACAGGATTGTGCTGAGGCACAGATCTGGGGAAGGGTACCAAAACATTTCTGCAGCAATGAAGGTCCCCAAGAACACAGTGGCCTCCATCATTCTTAAATGGAAGAAGCCAAGACTCTTCCTAGAGCTGGCTACTCCCAGCCAAACTGAGCAATCGGGGGAGAAGGTGCCTTGGTCAGGGAGGTGACCAAGAACCCAATGATCACTCTGACAGAGCTCCAGAGTTCCTCTGTTGAGATGGGAAAACCTTCCAGAGGGACAACCACCTCAGCAGCATTCCACCAAACAGACCTTTATGGTAGAGTGGCCAGATGGAAGACACTCCTCAGTAAAAGGCACATGACAGCCCACTTGGAGTTTGCCAAAAGGCACCTAAAGGACTCTCAGACCATGAGAAACAAGATTCTCTGGTCTGATGAAACCAAGATTGAACTCTTTGGCATGAATGCCTAGAGTCACTTCTTGAGGAAACCTGGCACCATCCCTACAATGAAGCATGGTGGTGGCAGCATCATGCTGTGGGGATGTATTTCATTGGCAGGGACTGGGAGACTAGTCAGGATCGAGGGAAAGATGAACGGAGAAAAGTACAGAGAGATCCTTGATGAAAACCTGCTCCAGAGCGCTTAGGACCTCAGACTGGGGTGAAGGTTTACCTTCCAAGAGGTCTAACCTTCCAAGAGGTCTAACATCTCTGGAGAAAACTGAAAAAAGCTGCGCAGCGACGCTCCTCGTCCAACCTGACAGATCTTGAGAGGATCTACAGAGAAGAATGGGAGAAACTCCCAAGAAGACTTGAGGCTGTAATCGCTGCTAAAGGTGCTTCAACAAAGTACTGAGTAAAGGGTTGAGCCAGTAACCGAAAGGTTGCTAGATCGAATCCCCAAGCTGACAAGGTAAAAATCTGTTGTTCTGCCTCTGAACAAGGCAGTTAATCCACTGTTCCTAGGCCTTAACTGACTTGCCTAGTTAAATAAAGGTTAAAATAAATGCATTTATTATATATTGATTTTTTTTTCATACATTTGCAAACATTTCTAAAAACCAGTTTTTGCTTTGTCATTATGGGGTATTGTGTGTAGATTGATGAGAAAAGATAAAGAATTTGATACATTTTAGAATAAGGCTGTAACGTCAAGGGGTCTGAATACTTTCCGAATGCTCTGTAGATGCTGTTGACTTACACTGTAGTCATTTAATTAGTTTGATTCCAAGGGGGCTTTTTAACCCCAGGTTTTGATTCCATGGAGAATAACCAAAGATGCAAATTGTGAGGGGCTCATTCTGGAGCATTTGCTGTCATCAATAGCATGCAGAGATGTGTCCTCAGCTCACTGCAGTGTCATTAAACAGGTGCTTGCCAAGGTCGCTTATCATATGCAGGAGCATAACAAAGAGCCTGTAATGTCTCTGTCTGAGTTAAAGATTTACATTAAGGATTACACAAACAAGCAGTTTGAAGTAAACACCTTCGTTATACCGCCTCAGTGCAGCTCTGAAGTAATGAACAGTTATGTCAGGAGATCTTTGTTCTGGTTCTTTTTTTTTCTCTCTCCCTTTTGCTTTTTGATGGATACAAAATAGACCAGACAAAATCATTAAAACGCTATGCTTGGATAAATGGAGCTTGTAAAATGTTTTTTTTAGTGACAGGTGGACAAAAATATAAAGTCAGATCAATTATGTTTATTCTGCTTTCTCTTTTGTTGCTTCCGTGTCCCCAGTATAGTACAGTACTCTAATAATGATATGTCCTTTAATGTCACTACTATAATACGCCTTTGTGCTGCAGATTTCATTTCAGAATGTGCATCTCAGTTATTGTTATAGCTACCATAGGCATTAAGTACCCTATCTGGTCTTGTTAAATAGATAGTCCATTATGTTAATTAGATTGAAATTGGAAATGTGTGCAGCAGAGTCTTACCATTTACTACCTCTGGCCCGTCATTGCAGTGTTTTCTAAAGCATAAGGGTCTATAAAGTGGGTAGCTGTACAGTATGCCAAGTATGCTGTGTGTAGCCAAAGCACTAGCAACATGCACTTTGTTAGCACAAGCAACATGCACTTTGTTAGCACTAGCAACATGCACATTGTTTTTGTCTGTAATAGACAGTAATTGCCCAATTATTCCATTCCAGAGATTTCTAAATGTATCACTACCACTAATTAATAAGAATATTATCTTTATTACTGTACCAACAATATGTAGTGTCATTTTTTGTCTGTGTTTGGTGAAGGTATTACAGGCTTGGTGTCAGAGTTCTATTAATACGCTGAATGGGGATGCCCTCTTTCTAGGACCTATAGGGGAAGATTATGGCACTTTGTGGTTGGCAGCATTTAGCCATTTCCTAAAAGCATTAGTCTGGGTCTAAGGCCTTGTGTGAGAGATAATAATTACATCAGACTGCATTACCGTACAATCTGAGTAGATTCTCTCACAGGACTTCTGATACTTTTCAATTATCCAAAATATCAAAATACTTTTTCAATGTCACCCGAGCTGGGTTTTTGAACAGCTGAGAACTCATACAATTCTGTATTAGCATTTTATTTTATGGTGCACCCTACTGTGTGAAAGCTAAGCTTAGTCTAGAGGCAGTACAAAGATAACTCTTATCAAAAGCTGTTGGTTGTAACTGCTGAGTCCTGATTTTAGAGCAACTCTAACACTACTTGATAAAACTTTGTATTATTTTATTTAGCAGACGGGTGTGCTTGCTGAACCTATTAAGATCTATCTTTTTGTTCTGGCGTTAACATGTTATTTCTCTATTTTTCAGATGTAAATGGAGAAGCACAAGTGTCAAGAAGAAAAACAGGACATCTGCACGGTTTCAAACCGGATTTTCAATAAAAGGCAAACAACGACATCCCGTCACTTTCCTCTAAAACAATCCATTACTGACAATTAATGTCAAGCAGCACATCAGTGCAGCATTATGCTGCCTTGCTGGAAGGAACACTGCTAATGGAAAGAAAGCCTTTTAAGATTCAATACATGAAATACATATAAATGCACCAGAATGCCTTCAAAAGTCTCATGCTTGTACGTGTTGACGGTCGTTTGCTGGGCAAGTGCTCTTTGGTACTTGGGTATATCCCGGCCGACATCCTCCTATGTCAGTGGGCAGATGTCTTTGCCGATCCGGAAGACTGTGAAAACCCTTAAGAACACTACGTTCAGCAACATCCGGACGCGAACGCTGAACCCACACGCCTTCGACTTTGTCATCAACGAGCCTAAGAAATGTGAGAGCAACACGCCCTTCCTGGTCATCCTGATCAGCACCACACACAAAGAGTTCGATGCCCGTCAGGCCATCCGGGAGACCTGGGGAGATGAGAGCACCTACAGCGACATCCGCATCATCACCCTCTTCCTGCTGGGCCGCAACACGGACGCCGTCCTCAACCAGATGGTGGAACAGGAGAGCCAGATCTTCCACGACATTGTGGTGGAGGACTTCATAGACTCGTACCACAACCTCACCCTCAAGACCCTGATGGGCATGCGCTGGGTGGCCACCTTCTGCTCCCAGGCCCAGTACGTCATGAAGACGGACAGTGACATTTTCGTCAACATGGACAATCTGGTCTACAAGCTTCTGAAGCCCACCACCAAGCCCAAGAGGAGGTACTTCACGGGCTACGTCATCAACGGCGGTCCCATCAGAGACATGCGCAGTAAGTGGTACATGCCCAGAGACCTGTACCCCGAGGCTAAGTACCCCCCCTTCTGCTCGGGCACAGGGTACGTGTTCTCAGTGGACGTGGCTGAGCTGATCTATAAGACCTCTCTGCACACCAGACTGCTCCACCTGGAGGACGTGTACGTGGGACTGTGTCTGAGGAAGCTGGGCATCCACCCCTATCAGAACAGTGGCTTCAATCACTGGAAAATGGCCTACAGCCTGTGTAGGTACCGTCGTGTTATCACTGTCCACCAGATTTCACCGGAAGAAATGCACCGGATCTGGAACGACATGTCCAGCAAGAAACACCTCCGATGCTAGCACCTGGGGACAACTTGGACCCTTCTTCTGTTTTGTATAGTTTTTTTACCTCTCAACCTGGTGTTCTAACAAAGTTGTTTTCATTTTCTGACAACATTAGTTCTCTATAGGCTACTAGTATACTTCTACTGAATCCAATGTAGCTGTTGGGTGCATGAGGCTTGTAAAGTGCATGTTCTCATTCAAACACACACTAAGATAGTGTTGTTACCAGTCATTTTGTAACCTCTGGTCTAGAGCTGTAGACTTCAACAGCTCATTTCGATGAACATTTACTCTGTACATTTACAAGTGAAACCAGAGAGGTATTATTGAAAGACAAAATGATGTATATGTCAGTGCAAGTGTCTATCTACTTTCTGACAAGTTCTCATGCTGTTTTGGGGATGGTACTTCCTTACAGCAGGAGAAAGCCTCCCCCACACCATGTCTCATCCCTCATCCCAACAGTTGTAGGCTACACCATAGTAAATACACATTGAAATAGAAAAATAATGCTGCAACAATGAAAACAACAATAACTATATTCTGCAAATGTAGAACAAGTTGGAATGTTAATTGTTCTTTTCTATTGTTGCGATTTAATAAGAAATGAATACATCTGTACTGGATGTACTTTATCACTATTGGTAGTGATGTTCACTATTCACTATTGTTCCAAACTACATGTGTGGGTCAAACAGATGTTATAAATGCGATTCCCCCCCCCCCCTGGATATCTTTGTTTACATATTGGTGTAAATGTAACTGCCTCTTCATCTGGGAAGAGACAGGAAAATGCTTTTTACATTTAGATGTCATTGATCATTTCTACTCAAATTATTTTCTTACAGTGTACTTGAAGTATTTCATGGTGTCATGCTACCTGCTTCTGATAAAACTGGCTACTATTACTGTACTCTACGTAGGTCGGATTCACGACCACGACCAAGTATCAACAGACGTTACATATCATCTTGTGCACGTGGCAATTTACATAGTAACTTTTATCTAAATTCCCAAGTGAATCTATTATAATGTGTTATTTGGCATATCTTTACTGAATCACTGCTATTGAAATAATGGGAAATAATTACATTTTCTGGAACTTGGGATAGCTGTTATGGCCCAAATGTCATTTTCAAATGTTTATTATTATTTTTTAAGTATTTAGTATTATAAAGCTATTGTGACATTTGACTGTGAAAGTATAAAGATATATCCTGAAGGAGGTTGTTGTGATATAAAGTATGGCTTTTTTACAGAAAAAAATATTCATACTTGAAAAGTAATGAAACCTATTCAATGCCCTGTATACTTGGTGGCCCTTAAGAGAAAGGGGATACCTACTCAATTGCACAATTGAATACATTCAACTGAAATGTGTCTTCTGCATTTCACCCCACCACTCTGAATCATAGAGGTGTGTTAATCGACATCATCGGCGCCCAGTTGTTGTTGGGGGTTAACTGCCTTGCAAAAGGGTACAACCGCAGATTTTCGCCACCTTGAGGGTTCAAACCAGCAACCTTTTGGTTAGTGGCCCAACGCTCTTAACCACTAGGCTATCTGCCACATTCATGTTTATTACATTTGTTTAGGGGTTAGATTTGTTGAATTACTGCTGCTTGTATGGATTTTCATGTTCCATCTAATTTTATATTCATCAACAAACTCGAGTACCATACACAAAATGACATCCAGCACAAAATATTTTCATAGTTCCATTAGAAAGAGGGCATTTGTATCATTTTGGATTTTCAGTGGATCTAGGCAGTTCAATTCACCTTAAGTATCTTCCAAACATCAACATGCCAAATACTGTATGTAATAAATGGAGACACTATTTGGCTGAAAGGACACCTCACCGCCTTTTCCATACAGACTTGGGAGAACTGACCTTGACAAGGTTGCCTAACCTGTTCTAATTCACATTGTAATGTTAACATTTACAGTTTAGTAATTTAGCAGACACTCTTATCGAGAGCGACTTACAAGAGCAATTTACATTAAGTGGCAGATTTTTCACCTCGTTGGCTCGGGGTTCTCGACCCAACACTCTTCTTAACCGCTAGGCTACCTGCCACCCATGTTTTGTATTATGACACTCCGCTTTGTACAGAATGACTTCAGTTAGGTAACGTTTATGAAAATCAACACCAAATCAACTCAACTAGTTTTAATAATAGCAATTCATTTGTTGCTCCTCTGCAGAAATGTTTTTAATCAGCTGATTACAGAACAAAGATAATATGCGTAAATGGTACAACTACTGTACATAGAAAACACAATAACTTACCTCTTGAAATAAAGTATTTAGAACAAGTTAATATTTGTTTACCACTTTCAATACTTCAGAAAATAATTTAGAGCTACTGTACTTGTTTTGGACAAATGAATGGCTCATCAACATTTCAATAGTTTCCTTTGGGTTTCGTTTGCGGATGCATTGTTATACAGTACATTTCAGAGAATAATATGTCGGAAAAAACATCTTGTAGTGCAGTAAGTCAGAGCAAGAAACTGAGTTTTTCAAGATTTTATCAATTAATTTGGCTTCGGGAAAACACATTAACTGAAGCATATTACAGAATTAAGGTTTGGGTTATGGTTCAAATCACCATTATGTAATGACAAAGAATACAGGTTAAATTCTCATTACAATTCATAACACAAGTCTCCCAGGGCTAAGCATTGTTTTGTCAGGTGCATATAATCTGCCCCAAAAGTGCATTGTAGCTTGTCCTTAACTATTGACTTGAGAAAATACTACCATTGAGTTGTATCACTGCTGGAATATAGGCATGTATGTTTGTGAAATGGTCCAAACAAACAAAATTCTGCTGTTCGCGGTCTCACACATTACCTACGTTCTTAGGCACAGATCAAGGAACAAGGCACCTCTAGCATTTTTAAGCATCAACACTGTCTTATGAAGAAGCAGCACATTTTACACGTCAGCAGGCTTCCGTCACTTTCACCGAAAATGGGTCCCATAAATGTATTGGTTTACTATCATCTATACACAGTACAGTTAATTCCTTTTAAAACATTCATTATGTTTATCACGAAAATGTGCTTTTTTTTCTCCGTCAATAAAATAAATTGTACATTCTGAACAGGGACTACAATACAGACCGCTGAGGAACATTTCTTTATCTCAAATGAGTGGTCTGAAATGGAAGTTGAAGAATATATTTTTCACTGTGAAAACACAACAGTGAGAAACAAATAAAAGGCATTCTCAATGTAATAAATAATAGTAAGAGTTTCGCTGAAAGCAGAGGTACCATGATAAAAAAAAACAAAAAAAACAACAACTCCTAAGCCACTTTGTTTTATCCTCAGCTACTACCGCCTGTGTACATCTTTAGTTTCCTGGGCTGAATCCTGGTCCGTCCGCTGGTCTGGCCTGGGTGGGGGTTCTTGGCGGTGGAATGTCGTCGGGGAGGGGGGGCTAGCTGAACTGTGACAGAGCTGGGCATCAGGGCAGGGAGGGGAGAATGGAAGAAGGGGAGAAAGGGGTGTGTCTGGTGCTTCTCGGTCTGTCTGTCTGTCTGCTCTGACCCACCTCCTCCATCTCAACCGCTTTGGCCATGATGAGGGGGGCATCAGCTAACACTCAGCTGGGCGAAGCCGATCAGCTTCACGTCATCTGCGATCTCCGTGTCATCACAGCCAGAAACCTGATGGAGGAACAGATTAAAAGGGTTGGCTGGGGACCATAAGATCCTATCAGCCACCTACACAGCAAGATTACCAGACATAATCCAACACCCAGTGAACAGCTGTACCCTAACAATAAGGATCAGTTTTGTCACTGATCCTACTTTAAGTAGTAAGCTACTGTTTAACGGATTCATATAATTTGTGTTTGGTCTTAAATCCTTTACAGCCAAGAAAAAAAGTTGAGCACAGGAGAAATTTGTCCTCTCGTAAACAGGACACGAGAGCACGGTAGAGGAATTACAGTCCTTCAAAAGATGAAACGCCAAGGAAACATTTATGGAGAGAGCTTTCGCAGATATCGACAGTATTTTTCCCTACAGCCAAGGTAGAACAATGTTATTCATCCATTTAATAATAGAACACGCCTCATATCCTCAGAGATGGCGTCTTAACAGCCCTTTCAATTACTACATCAAGTTATTTCCCATTACTGTTGTGACTAGAACCATGTCTCTAGACATCATGGGGAACAAACGATGCAAAACGCACAACGATCATTTGCCTTCAGGTATTCATTTCATCGATGAATTAATAATAGTATGATGCGACAGCTTTCCACTGTGACTGGTTGCAGAGCAACCCACAGCACTCTTCTGTGTTATGTGCGTTGTACTGAAAAATAATGGTCTTTGTTAAAAGCTCTATGACCATGTGGCACAGGTCTCTGTTGCGTTTAATTAGGACGATATAGGCAGTCCTTTAAAACAAGGCTTTTTATATGTACAGGACTTCTAAAAAGATGGTTACAGCAGGCATGCCTTTCTTTTTTTAAGAAACACATAATTACTTTGTCCGCACTTGCGTCACTGGCACTGATTACTCCACTAAAGGCCTCCAAAAAACTTGAAAAAAGCGCTGATGAAATACAAGATGTATTTTATCGACAGGTTCACTTGAGAGTGAGAGTTTCTACTGCTAAATTCTAAACTAATTATGCTCCTATGCTTGCCCCACAAGTAGGCCTTATTACTGGCAACATGCATTCAGAATGGTTTGAGTGGAGTCCCTGTGAGGCAATCGATATCCCTTTTTCACTTCACTATCCCCCCTGGAAGTGGTACAGTGTGAGTCAGTGGCCCAATATCAGCCCGCCTCCAGCAATTTACAGCAGAGCATGGAGAGGGGCTCTGTCTCTCCCCGGCGTCTGTGGCTGCAGCTGTCTGTGTAGAGGCCGCAAACATAATTCAGTGTTTCTGGTCGATATTTGGAGTTGAGTGGCTCTGTGTGACTTTGTGCCGCCTGGACTAGAGCAGTGTGTTAACAAATAGAAGTGGGAAAGTGCTCTGGCCAATATATATATTTATATATACACACCCGGGCCAGGCCCCAGCCAGCAGCACAGTCTGCCTGCTGCCCCACTAAGTCCTCTGATGCAGTTCTGCACTCCAGAGAGTCTCCAGCGACATTCACCATCTGCCGATATGACATGGCAGAAAGGGCGGACAGTGATGTACTGTGACCCACCGCACAGATGTTGTTTACCTCCTCCACGCCATCTAAAAGGGCGCTCGAAAATAGCCCTAACACTATGGCAAACCACCCGGAATTGTCATTAATTGCTTCCTTTTAATTATTCTCCGTAGAGAAATTGAATTGTTTTGCTCGGTGTGGATCAATGTAAATCCCATCGCGCCGTGCACAGGGGGGGAAGCATACATGCAGATTAGGAGCGTCACCCATCAGTTACCCCACTTAAAAGGACAAAGCCAGTGCTGCGACACGCCTGTCATCACAGATTTCTCCCATTCTCTAGCACCACCACTCATTTGGGATTTGAACGGTGTGTCTATTTCCAGACATCACAACCCTAGAGCATTGTCCTTTAACATACATATTATGACAGTACATTTTCTCAAGTCAATCCGTCGGTGTGATGTAACGTTGTGTTTTTTTGGGGGGGGCGGGGGGGGAGCATCCCGCTCTTATTTCGCGTAGCTATCTTGAGACATAAGATGGTGTGACATTTACCGTCTGGGTACTCACCAGTTTAAAGGTCAACACTTTGTAGGTGGTCGGGTCATCTACAATCTTCTGAAGGTTAGCCGCAACTGCAAGGTAATGTTATATATATAAAGACGTGGTAATAGTGTTGTTACACTGTCACATCAGATAATCACAGATCACATTCATTAATCAAGACCGTACGGAGCTGCTCTTATGCTTCACATTGACTTTGAGAGGGATATGATTATTTTGAAAATACACCCTAAGCCCCGCAGTATAACAGAAAAACAAGGATGAGACATTTACCGGCAGCAACATCGTGTCCATTGACAAGACCAGCTGAGAACAGTTCCTGGGAAACCCCAGTAGCCGTGTCTACGGAGAGACACACAGTATTACAACCAGGTGAGAAGTAAACATGTGACCAACGGTACTACAGTACACTTCAATACCAAATACAATAACGGGCGCTAATAACAACATTATAACACGAGCTCCTTCACTTTGTGCAGCTTTTACCTCGGCCAGGAGTGAACTCAAAGCGGATGTCATTCAGCTCCTTCCTGGAGTTCCTAAGAAAAGAGATGAGAAGCTGATTAGTGTAAGATGTGCCCAACAGGCTGTCCTCCATAGGAACAGACAGGAGGTCCAGGACCTAGTTAGTCTGGTCACAGATCTGTTTGTGCTTTAAGACAACTATGGCATGACTACTACAGCGCAAACAAATCTGGGACCAGGCCAAGACTCCCTGAACGGTCTATTTCATTTAGACTGTCTGAGGAGGCTCCTGACAAGCGGACCCCAAGGAATAGTGGAATGGAAAAAGACAGCCTGGCTGCCACATCCACACTTTAACACTACAAGTCTCTAGGCTTAACTTACTAACTGCTTAAGTCAGTGTTACTACTAGCTACTCTAATATCATCCTGTATTTACTGACAACACAGTTGGTGAAGAATTAGTGCGGAAATGTTCATCTTTGCATGTGTCTTGTGCATATTAATCAGGCAGCATTGTAAGCTCAATAAATACATGCTTTTATGATGCATTGTAAGTCTTGTGTAGGGTTCCAAAGAACAGCTGACTGATGGCTACAGTAAACACCATGTTTATAGTGCATCGGCCAAACCCTCACTCTGCTCTGTATACCAGTGGGGCATATACAGTATACAGCCTTTTGCGGTGACAACATGTATGTAGAAGTTCTCTCTGCACAGGCAATAGAAGGCTAACATAATTATGCAAAAAAAAAATATATAAATATATATATATATATATATATCTATCTATCTATATATATATATATCAGCAGGAAAAGAGTCCATTACTGAGAATCTCAATGGGTTCCATGAAGTAGATATTGTAACTGTGCTAATGCAATCACGTACTTGCGGCTGTGGAAGACTGACAGATTTGGAAATTTGATTTGGATTTGAAGTGTTCTTGCAGTGGAATGACCAGAATAAGGAAATACATATTTCCAGCAATATCTCATGCCCATTTGAATCACTATGGTTACATGTACTATGTTTAAAGTCCCGCAAACAGTGTAATTGTTGTTGTCCGTCGAAATACAAAAGTAGTCCGAACATATTGTAAATGACCGTTAATGACAAACATGTTCACAAGCCTCGTTTGAATTAAACCATAATTACATTTTCACAAGGACTTTAAGTCATTGGTAAAGCTAAAATTAGTTATAATTAATAAAAGCATGTCTGAGGTATACTACTGCCTGAAGTGTTTCCACAATCTCAATGTCCTTGACCTTTTTATATAGCTCTGGTTTAGGAGAAGAAAACAGATGAATTCCTACATGAATGCAATCTGGGGGATTTTCATATTTGTCACCTGTACATGATTGATCCTTTACTGAGGTCAGATGAAGTGTCAGAACGCAGCTGAAACAGGGAATATTGAAGCTCAGTTGCAATTGTATTATTGGTTTTTTGTAAAACGTGTAGAATCTTTTCTTCTTCCAGAGGGTGATAGAAGCAAAACAGCAGAAGGTTTGCTGAGGATAATGGTGTAAAAAGGGCTTTAGTAGTTCCGCATTTTAATGTAGAGCTCACATATGGCTCAGAACTACCGCAGCCTATTCATTTATACAGCTTTCTTATGCAGCAACTTCAATCCAGCAAGACAAGACAATGCCTCTCCTAAGAAACGGCATGATAGGCCACATTAAGTGAAAGTCCATCCGCATGTCTACCCTATGTTAATTTTACGCTGTGCAACCCCGGGTAAATTCTCTCTAACATTTCCATTAATACAGTACATGGTGAATTTAGTCCTAAAAACTACTCCCTACACAGTGGCTGATGGGTGTGACAGCTTTTGTACAGTGTCGTGGGAGTGGATTAATTTGGGCTGTAATTAAGATGCATAAATCACATCCATCTAAGCCCACCTGCTAGCCCCCGATTCACATTTCACAGGGCATGTTGCATGTAAGTAACATGCTCCGATACATCATTGAGGGCTGATTTAGTTCTGAGAGAGAGAGTGAGAAAGAGAGAGAGAGAGAGAGAGAGAGAGAGAGAGAGAGAGAGAGAGAGAGAGAGAGATTTCCATCAGCTGCCTGTGAGTCAACTTTACTCGTCCAATTCTGCAGATTCGCAGCTAGAGAGAGGAAGTCAGGGGCGAAACCTGAAATTAGCAGATGGATGTAGGGTGTCTGCAATCTCTCCATTTCAGCCACGGACAGTGTGAGAGCGTGCTGTAAAGGGTTGCTGTAACCACACCTGTGTCAGAGGGCCTGAGCCCGGCGTCTCTATTTGCCTACTTAGTCCCGCTCCAGAGAGAAAGTCTCTGTCAGATTATATTGTGGGAGGTAAATAAACCGCACACACAGATTGAGAAACAGTTTAGAAGTTTTATTTTTTCTTTTAAAACTTCAGTATTCCAGAGTCTTGCTACCAGGGTTAAGATTTTCCTAAATAACTGTGTAAAGTTTTAAGTTTCATGTTTTTATCAGCACAGGGACAGAATAAGACCATGATTTTGCTCAGTCATCGTCAAATCCCAGCATACCACACCCTCCAAATGAATCACCAGAGATGCCAGTGGGCACTAGCAAGCATTAGGGAGATAGGAGTGTTTACTCGGTAAAGCATGAACTACAATAACTCTTGGGTGTATAGAGGGGTGTTCTATCTGCTAAAACAGATTTCCCCTGGTAGGCAATGGGAGCTCAGGCAAACACTTGACTGGCAAACACTGGGACTAAAGACTTTCTCAGACTAAAAGAGAAGTGACAAGTTCGCAAGTTTACATTACAGTAACAGGCCTAGCCGAGGGTACTTTCGCGAAATCTCTAGGCAATCTCTCGTAGTGAAAAGAGGCTCTGAGAGAAACTGCCAGTCTCAGGTCCCTTGAGTACCTCAGGTAATGTTAGTCTAAAGAACACATTAACACTTCTGAACTGCACTCTGTAACTGAAGCTGTTTACAGTCTGTCCTGACCAGAATTATGATTGGTATGTTGGGGAAAGTTAGGTGTAAAGCTCTGAGTATTTACCGCAGTTCAAGACCGAGGCCAAGTAAAACATACGGTCTGTTGTGTATCGACTACACAAGAGTCCTCTAAATCCTGTGTAGCAGTGACAGGGGGGTCATTTCTTAACACACCAACAAACACAATCAATACACACACCTGGGGGTAAACTGGGGAGTGTTTTGAGTCCGATGAAAAGTACTTCAGCGCTTTAGCCTAGAAAATGCCTACATGAATGGGCCCACAATGTGAGAGGAGACAGTGTTAATGTGCCAGTAATTCATTTGGGATGGATTGTGCTGGCATGTAATTTTGCGTTCTTATATTTTGGCTTCCTGGTGGAGGAAAGTATAGCTCATAGTTGTCTATATATATGACTCATTGAAAGGGGTTTAATTGAGCAATAAGGCCTGAGGGGGTGTGGTATATGGCCAATATACCATGGCAAAGGGCTGTTCTTATGCACAACGCAATGCAGAGTGCTTGGATACAGGCCTTAACTGTGTTATATTGGCCATATACCACAAACTTCTGCGGTGCCTTATTGCTATTATCAACTGGTTACCAATGTAATTAGAGCAGTAAAAATACATGTTTTGTCATACCCGTGGTATGTGGTCTGATATAACACAGCTGTCAGCCAATCAGCATTCAGGGCTCGAACCACCCGGTTTATAATTCAGTTTAAACACTACAAAGCACAATAGCCACATATGCCTGGAGTACTGTTGGTTCATTGGTTGACTTCTGTCCTCCCATCATTACATATACAATGCAATCAATCAGCAAACAATTGCCAGTGAAGATGACGTGTCAAATGTACAAAATAACATTTTTCAACACCCAGGTCATTCAAAAATGTCCTGTTGTTCTTATTGTCTTTTCATTTCAGGTTCCTGACGGTTCAAGTCCCCCAGTGTGTCTGAGATCCTTTCTCTGTTTCAGACATACATCAACATCCCAACTGAATACAGTTCTCTAAAGAGCCTTCATCAACGGGTTCACAATAGCATAAATCCTTTTCTAATCAGCCTTAACACCCTCATCAGTTTTTGGGAAGAGAATTGATTGTGCTGTGTTGTTCTTTCAGATGCAATTAAGTTTTCCAATTATCTTTTTATTTTTCCCAAGAGAGCCACCACCCCAATACCACCAGAACTCTGTTCATGATTTTAGTCTTCGGCGAGGCAATTGTTGAATTAAACCATAATTACGTTTTAATCTGCATTGATTATCGTGATTACAAAGCGGAAAACTTTGGAAAAGCAACAAGATAAATCTTATAATCATTGTATGGAGGAGTATTAGTAACAGGCTGCAGATCAATCACAGATTAAAATATTAAGATGTATCCATAAGAGAGGAATTACTGTAATGCCATTGTGACTGGAGAGAGATATAGCTGGCACTGTTCTATGTGGGCTTTAATAATGCTATAGGTTTCAGGTTGAATCAGGTCGGATAACTGCAATACTCCTGCTAATCCCCCTATGGACATTCAAACCCCCACGCCCACCGACTTCTACTCTGCCCCCAACCCAACAACATTCATCACTGTTGCAGTTGTCATTATTATTTTATTATTAAAACGTGTGTTGTTTTTATTTCACTCAATGTTCATGCTGCTGCTTCCCCTATGGTCATTCCACCCCACCCCCTCGACAGTCTTTATCCTGCCTCTACCCCAATGGACATGCATCACTGCTACAGTTGTTATGATATATATGGTGCTATTTCTATTTCAGTCTTTTTATGACAAATGTTCATTATTTCACTTCACTTAGTCCTGCATGTTGGAAGCCTAAGAACAATCCCACCTGCAACCCTGTATTAAACACGCTGGATCTCGTTCCCCATCTGTTTTCCCACAACACAAATGGGATTTGAATGGAAATGAACTCCAGTGACGTCACTTGTCCTCCCATTATGTTAACTAGATAGCAAGCAAAGAATTGTAAGAATTGTAAGAATTCCCAAGCTCCGTTGGGATACCCTATAAAATACGCAAAATAACATTCATTTCTGTGATTCCTTTTCTCCCCCTAACACGCATATTCAGTACCCTCAGCATGTTTTCTACACTTAGCCCTTTGTACTTCTCCCTCTCTCCAACTCTTGACTTTTCTTCAGTTTAGCCTTAATCCTGCTGTCAAGCGCTCAATAAATCCAGACTTAAAATCTGTCCTCACAAGTATGGTTGCATCACAAATGGCACGCTTCAAAAGTAGCGCACAAGGGAATAGGGTGCCATTTTACCTCCCTGCACTGTATCTGCTAATAAGGACCTACTGTTTGTCATACACATATGAAGCCAGTAAATGTGACCAGTGACCATGTCATCTCCTGATCCTCTGGGGACTGTGTACCAGCAGACCTCTTTAGGCTGGTGTATTACAAACTGTAGTGACATGGAGGTTTTCTGTCACGTGAAAAGAGACGATGAGTGCACATGATAGTGTTATAATGTAACGCCGTTGTATCACTGCACAGATTACAGCACATTCACAGAGCTGTGAAATGTGACCAATATTATTCACCCCTGTACAAAGGTACTGTATCTTCCCAGGGAATCGAATGTAATGTAATGCTCTGTCAAGTGCTTCCAGGACTACTTTTACAGTTCATGGACTAAACAGGGCTATAGAGAAACCTCTATGCAAATACATCGACGTTGTATTTCTCCATAACGCGTGTCAAAACCGATTGCAATAGAGCCCCATTCATTATCGCTCTATGGGAGATTGGGAGTTGCATTTGAGTTTATCTGAAGTCCTTTGGGCTAAAAGAGGGCTTGAAATTGAGAGGCCTGATAAATGAGCTGCTCTCTGTTGGCTGCTGCCAGACAGGGGCTGGCTGTTTCAGCACGGATCAGAGGTGTGGATCTTGTCAGTTGACTTTTGACTTAATCTACCAAGACACGTCACTGAAATCAATTTGCTATGGAGAGGCTGCCCTCAGCGCAGAGCAGGATAGGTTTAATACATAGCACATACAACTAGCCACTTTATCTCTCTGAGTTTGGGCTGAGTTTGGGCTGATTCTACAGTACATCGCTTCCCATACGCGGCAAAGAAAAACAGGCTCAAACTCCTGCAATGAATGGAACTCTGGTCACTGAGAAATAGCTACAGCCCCACTGCTCACAGAAGCGTCCATTTATTTACATGTCAGGGTTAGAATAATTACACTTCTCTAGTAGCCAACCCTCTAGTTGGCCTGCTGGTGTGCAGTGGAGGGGAAGGCTTTGTGTTGCGCAGGGGGCCTGGGGAGGCCTCTTCAGATGCTGACTTATCTCATCGACCCAGAGTCTACTCTGCACCCAGCGCGGCATTCAGCCCATCTGGGAGCAGAAGGCAGACTTTAAAATGTCCAGAAACACTTCATTCTCTATGTCTGGGGCAGACATCTTAACGCGCACGCGCGCAGTTTGGCACATTTGCATTGCATATTCTGCTTTCAGACAATATGTTTAAATCTGCTTCCATTTTGCTGAGGGGGAAGTAAAAAGGATCTCAATTCAATGCAATAAATATAAGCTACGTTCTTCTTGGGAAAGGATGAGTGCTTAGAGGAGTGTTGAGGCCAAATCAACACTAATTATCATATCATAAAAAAGACCACATATATAAACAGTGATAAGTCTGAGCCGAAATCTAATCCTAAACCTATTCCATATTGGTCACAAGTCTTGCTACAGCCTTTAATTGTGTTCTAGCAATAGGTCTTTAACCTGGCCAGTGGCTGAAAACGTCTGGACGAGCTGAAATTAAGGTTAAGTCAGGTCAGGTCAGTGTTGGTAAGTCTGGTGGCAGCGCAGGTCATTTGCAGGTCATTAACAGCCCTCTAATTCAGGGATGGGCAACTGGTGACCCGCGGATCTATTCCCCCCCCCCCCCCCCCCCAAAGAAATATATACACTATACAAAACATTAAGAATACCTTGCTCTTTCCATGACAGACTGACCAGGTGAATCCAGGTAAAAGGATTCATTCATTTGTTAAATCCACTTCAATCAGTGTAGATGAAGGGGAGGAGACAGATTAAAGAAGCCTTGAGACAATTGAGATTCAGAGGGTGAATGTGCAAGACAAAAAATGTAAGTGCCTTTGAACGGGGTATAGTAGTAATTGCCAGGCACACCGGTTTGTGTCAAGAACTACAACGCTGCTGGATTTTTCATGCTCAACAGTCTCCCGTGTGTATCAACAATGTATCAATCAACAATCTAGCCAACTTTACACAACTGTGGGAAGCATTGGAGTCAAATTGGGCCAGCATCTCTGTGGAGCGCTTTCACTTTGTACAGTCCATTCCCTGACGAATTGAGGCTGTTCTGAAGGCAAAAGAGGGAGCTGCAGCTCAATATTCCTAATGTTTGGTATACTCAATACTGAACAAAAATATGTTCCATGAGCCAAAACGTTTTTTTTTGAAGAAGAAATGTTCCATACGCACAAAAAACGTATTTCTCTCAATGCACAAATGTGTTTACATCCCTGTTAGTGAGCATTTCTCCTTTGCCAAGATAATCCATCCACCTGACAGGTGTGGCATATCAAGAAGCTGATTAAACAGCATAATCATTACACAGGTGCACCTTGTGATGGGGACAATAAAAGGCCACTCACTCTATGTGCAGTTTTGACTAACAGCACAGTGCCACAGATGTTTCAAGTTTTTAGGGAGCGTGTTTTGGCATGCTGACTGCAGGAATGTCCACCAGAGCGGTTGCCAGAGAATTGAACATTCATTTCTCTTCCATAAGCTGCTTCCAATGTCGTTTTAGAGAATTTGGCAGTAAGTCCAACCTGCCTCACAACCGCAGACCACGTGTAACCACACCAGCCCAGGACATCCACATCTTGCTTCTTCACCTGCGGGATCGTCTGAGGGGGGGGGGTGGAGGGTGCTGAGGAGTATTTCTGTCTGTAATAAAGCCCTTTTGTGGGGAAAAACAAATTATATTTCGCTGGGCCTGGTTTCCCAGTGGGTAGGCCTGGCTGCCAAGTGGGTGGGCCTATGCTCTCCAAGGACCACCCATGGCTACACCCCTGCCTAGTCGTGAAATCCATAGATTAGGGCCTAATGAATGTTTTTCAATTGACTCCAACTCAGTAAAATCGTTGAAATTGTTGGTCAGTATATATATAAACTCAACAAAAAAAGAAATGTCCTCTCACTGTCAACTGCGTTTATTTTCAGCAAACTTAACAAGTGTAAATATTTGTATGAACATAACAAGATTCAACAACTGAAACATAAACTGAACAAGTTCCACAGACATGTGACTAACAGAAATTGAATAATGTGTCCCTGAACAAAGGGAGGGTCAAAATCAAAAGTAAGTCCGGATCTGGTGTGGCCACCAGCTGCATTAAGTACTGCAGTGCATTTCCTCCTCATGGACTGCACCATTTGCCAGTTCTTGCTGTGAAATGTTACCCCACTCTTCCATCAAGGCACCTGCAAGTTCCCGGACATTTCTGGAGGGAACGGCCCTAGCCCTCACCCTCCGATCCAAAAGGTCCCAGACATGCTCAATGGGATTGAGATCCAGGCTCTTCGCTGGCCATGGCAGAACACTGACATTCCTGTCTTGCAGGAAATCAGGCACAGAATGAGCAGCATGGCTGGTGGCATTGTCATGCTGGAGGGTCATGTCAGAATGAGCCTGCAGGATGGGTACCACATGAGGGAGGAGGATGTCTTCCCTGTAATGCACAGCGTTGAGATTGCCTGCAATGACAACAAGCTCAGTCCGATGATGCTGTGACACACCGCCCCAGACCATGACGGACCCTCCACCTCCAAATCGATCCCACTCCAGAGTACAGGCCTCGGAGTAACGCTCATTCCTTCGACGATAAACGCAAATCCTACCATCACCCCTGGTGAGACAAAACTACGACTTGTCAGTGAAGAGCACTTTTTGCCAGTCCTGTCTGGTCCAGCGACAGTGGATTTGTGCCCATAGGCAACGTTGTTGCCAGTGATGTCTGGTGAGGACCTGCCTTACAACAGGCCTACAAGCCCTCAGTCCAGCTTCTCACAGCCTATTGCAAACAGTCTGAGCACTGATGGAGGGTGTAACTCGAGCAGTTGTTGTTGCCATCCTGTACCTGTCCCGCAGGTGTGATGTTTGGATGTACCGATCCTGTGCAGGTGTTGTTACATCTAGTCTGCCACTGCGAGGACGATCAGCAGTTTCTCTCTTGTTAGGTTGTTATTTATTGTTATTTAGATTGCTAAATTAGTTTAGCAGCCAGCTATCTAAACTTTTTATCATGGTTTTATTACCGGCCAGGGTCCTATATTGATTTGATTTTATTAACTCTCACTCCCATATCATAGTCAGAACTGTAAACATTCTCTCCACCCTATGGCAAAATGTGTATAATTGCAGGAAAATAGTTCTAAAACAGCTTATTTTCCTCTCCGCCCAATGGTAAAATTAGTCCAATTGCACAAAATGAACTCTAAAACTTGAAGCATTTCTCTCCACTGTCAAGAGGGCCACTTGGTGGGGGGGGGGTATGGATGTGACTACGCAGACCTGCCAGCAACTGTGCAGTCCCTCATGATGAATTCAGATTTTTTTGTGGCCCCTACCCCCATCAAAGTTGTCCATCCCTGCTCTAATTCAATCCCTGAGAACACAGAAATGCAGAGCGGAGCAAATGGAGAGTCAATAGAGTGTAACACTCTCCTCCCTCCAACACAACCGCTCAGCCAGATTAGAGAGAAAAGGCCCTTGGTTCTGTCAGATGATCCCATTAGAGGGCCAAGACATCATTAGGTCATCATTGGGTCTATTAGCAGCAGGACAAATTCAAACTCTGCTTACCTTAGCCTTAGGACCATATTCAGAGCAACTTGAATATAGGGCCCTGTGTTCTTCTCAAACGGTTGCACCTATAAGTAAAGAGTGAGTCTAGTGAGTCAATAAAGCCAGCAAGTCCTCAATATCTCCTGGAGTATAGAAAATATATATCTGTATCTTGCACTATGCTGAAATTATTAAACTACATAACCAACAAAAGTATACATGAATTAAATCACACAAAATACATTCAATATCTACAGTGTATATACTTCTATTGATGTACTCTGACAAGATTATTGAGTTCTGTTTATGAGGAGGCACAATCAGTAAAAAACATTTTTTATTTAACCTTTATTTAACTAGGCAAGCCAGTTAAGAATAATTTCTTATTTACAATGACGGCCTACACCGGCCAAACCCTAACCCCGGGCGATGTGGGTCCTTTGTGCGCCGCCCTATGAGACTCCCAATCACTGCCGGTTGGGATACAACCCAGGATCGTATCAGGGTCTGTAGTGATGCCTCTAGCACTGAGATGCAGTGCCTTAGACCGCTGCGCCACCCGGGACCCTTGACGCTGACTAGATCCTGACTCAACAAAGTAAGAACCGCAGTAGCACTTATGGCCTCTATCATTGTCGGACACGGGGGGTGAACCTCAAACTACTCTGGCTCATTTCTGAAATGACAATGGCCAGTGAGAGAATGACACAGGGCCTTTTAGATGACTTTAGAGCTGGCAGTATCAGCAGGATGGCCATTTACTCAGAGTTATTACCTGCTGAAAGGGCCCCTCCAGGAGCCACTGGGAGACTGGCACATACTCACACATAATCAGTGGGGCATCAAGGTCACTGAATCATGACAAATTAACGTCTGCCTCTGCTGCTGGTGGTGATGATACTGAAACCCTCACCTGGGGATGCTGAATGGATAGCCCTTCAATGGGAACACTATTGGCATTCTCCTCATCCTGTGGCACAAAACGAAAGGCATTTAGTAAACTATATATTTTTGTGTGCTTTGGAAAGGGTGTTTAGTGGGTGAACATTGTTAAGAATAGCAAATATTTGCCCAAGATCAAGGTCATGGTCAAGGTCATTGCTCAACTCGGTCAGCAAATAGAGAAGAGTCAATAGAAAACAATCAATATGTAAAACATTTTGTTGTTTTGTTTATGAACATTCAAAAAGAGAAAGCATCTACAGTTGAAGTCGGAAGTTTACATACACCTTAGCCAAATACATTTAAACTCAGTTTTCCACAATTCCTGATATTTAATCCAAGTAAAAATTCCCTGCCTCAGGTCAGTTAGGATCACCACTTTATTTTAAGAAAGTGACATGTCAGAATAATAGTAGAGAGAATGATTTATTTCAGCTTTTATTTCTTTCATCACATTCCCAGTGGTTCAGAAGTTAACATACACTCAATTAATATTTGGTAGCATTGCTTTTAAATTGTTTAACATGGGTCAAACGTTTCAGGTAGGCACAATAAGTTTGGGGAATTTCGCCCATTCCTCCTGACAGAGCTGGTGTAACTGAGTCAGGTTTGTAGGCCTCCTTGCTCGCACACGCTTTTTCAGTTCTGCCCACAAATGTTCTATAGGATTGGGGTCAGGGCTTTGTGATGGCCACTCCAATACCTTGACTTTGTTGTCCTTAAGCCATTTTGCCACAACTTTGGAAGTATGCTTGGGGTCAATGTCCATTTGGAAAACCCATTTGCAACCAAGCTTTAACTTGATGTCTTGAGATGTTGCTTCAATATATCCACAATATTGTCCTGTCTCATGATGCCATCTATTTTGTGAAGTGCACCAGTCCCTCCTGCAGCAAAGCACCCCCACAACATGATGCTGCCACCCCTGTACTTCACGGTTGGGATGGTGTTCTTCGGCTTGCAAGCCTCCCCTTTTTCCTCCAAACATAAGGATGGTCATTATGGCCAAACAGTTATATTTTTGTTTGATCAGACCAGAGGACATTCTCCAAAAAGTACGATCTTTGTCCCTATGTGCAGTTGCAAACTGTAGTCTGGCTTTTTTAGCGGCCTTTCAGGTGATGTCGATATAGGACTCGTTTTACTGTGGATATAGATACTTTTGTACCCGTTTCCTCCAGCATCTTCACAAGGTCCTTTGCTGTTGTTCTGGGATTGATTTGCACTTTTCACACCAAAGTACGTTCATCTCTAGGAGACAGAACGCGTCTCCTTCCTGAGCAATATGACGGCTGCGTGGTCCCATGGTGTTTATACTTGCGTACTATAGTTAGTACAGATGAACATGGTACCCTCAGGCGTTTGGAAATTGCTCCCAAGGATGAACCAGACTTGAGGAAGTCTACAATTTTTTTCTGAGTTCTTGGCTGATTTATTTTGATTTTCCCATGATGTTAAGCAAAGAGGCACTGAGTTTGAAGGTAAGGCCTTGAAATACATCCACAGGTTAACCTCCAATTGACTCAAGTTATGTCAATTAGCCTATCAGAAGCTTCTAAAGCCATGACATCATTTTCTGGAATTTTCCAAGCTGTTTAAAGGCACAGTCAACTTAGTGTATGTAAACTTCTGACCCACTGGAATTGTGATACAGTGAATTATAAGTGAAATAATCTTACTTGTGTCATGCACAAAGTAGATGTCCTAGCCGACTTGCCAAAACTAACATTTGTTAACAAGAAGTTGTGGAGTGGTTGAAAAACGAGTTTTAATGACTCCAACCTAAGTTTATGTAAACTTTCGACTTCAACTGTATATACATTCAACCTTGCTAAAATCCATGAGTCAGAGAAACTGTGGGGTAAGATGTACTAGGTTTATTTGAGATTTCATAACGGATACATAACCTGCTCCCTGTTGAGGCAGACAATTAGATTTTCCAATGAAGCCCTTTGTAAAGTAATCAAATTACACAGAAACAGACAGAGGCAAAGTAAGTCAATTATTCTAGTCAATGTGCAGGTTTACACACTCACAACAATCTTACTTCACCCACAATACACCTAAGCGTCTGTCTCTATGATATTAAAAATACTTTAACAATGACAAATCATGTACTCCATATTTGTTTATAGAACAGAAAAGAGCTAACTTACATCTTCGCCCTCGTCTTCGTTGTCCTCTCTGAGCCTTCGCGACTGGAAGGTAATATCAAACACAAACAACATTATATTCTCAGTCTTGACAAATCTAAATACGACTGGCAGATGTAGAGCTCAAACACCTTCGAACACAATCCCTGCAGAATAATTATCATAATGTAGCGTAGAGGAGAAAAACAAACAAGTAAAACTGACCCAGGTAGAATATCATTATCGGCATTTTATTTGTTGTATCTTTGCTTTGTGTAATTTTCCCTGTCAGAGACATCAGGTAAGGCATCTTGTCAAAGAACCTTTTGATATTTGATCATAGCTGGCTCCCCGCTCCATCCTCAGCCGCCTATAGCTATCTTCAAACCCTTACCAATTACCTTTAGCGACATGTCACAGGCCCCTCTCTGAAACAAAGCTTGCTCGCTGCTTTCACAGAAATACATTCAGCTAGAGAATGACTGTAGAAAGGCAAAACAAAAAGGAAGGATCAAGCTAGCCAAAGTGCAGGTAAAAAGCATAGAGAATTGCCCTCAACATTAGCTGTTGCTTTTTCCCCCAGCCCCTGTGGCCAAGTTTTGATGTGTATCTCTTGTCATGGTCTCACCTACCCTGCCTTGATTGACAGCAGCCTTGCCCTCCTCACTCCCTACATCGAGCTCGTCATCACTCCACTCCCAGTCTCCGTCCTCCATCTTGTGCAGGTGGCCACTGGACCCTGGAACTCTCCTCACCTAAGCCAAACACAGCACAACCGTTTAGACATCCCATCAAACTGTAGGGTTGAGAGACAAAACACATTTAGTAGCCCACACACCTTCTAATGTTCTCTCAGTAAGGTTAAAACCAACACAACATTAAATGGCATTTACTTGGCCTATATGATGAGCTGATGAGATTTTTGAAATATTTCATCAAATGTGCAGGTGGATACCAGTAAGCATTTCACAAACACTTAAGCTCGGATTCCTCTCAGAGAGTTTTTAAGGTCTACAAAATGGCTGCTATGAGCTAGCAGAGAACAAAATAACAAAATAGAACAAAAATGAAACGAAGAAAAGGAAACACACACAACTCCTTAAGCAGCTAACTCTGGATGAATCTAAGTGGAAGCCCCAGCATTCTAGGGCTAAGTCAAAGAACATGTACCCTTCTGATGGCATCAAGTTCTTTCGCTGAACCTGACACAGAGCCCATGCTCCTGGAATTCTGCTCTGGCTCCTTGAGCAAAAAAAAAAGCATCAGTCCACTGTGTGCATGTAACAGTTCAGTGCCCTGTATGTCTCTTTACACACAAACACGGTACCGTCAAACTGCCAAAGCATGTGAACAACTACATTTAGTATTTAATATTAATAGGAACATTTATGAGCATGCACACTTAGAGAAATGCACAAAGGGAAAATATGGGATGAAGGAGTACATACAGGCAAATTACAGGAGCAATCTATAAATGCTCTGAATCGATACTGTATCCTCTGTGTACTGGCGTAGCAAATCAATCTCAGTATTATATCAGTATTATTTTCCAACTTTGAATTACGTAACACATCAATGACTGCTGCAACGCACCGTAATCTTTGATCAATACCTCCTGCAGGTCGCCCTATGAAGAGATCAACTAAGGAGCAGGGCTGCCCTCTTCTGGCCAATGAACAACTGCATAAATTCTGTCATTTGCCTAGAGATACATGTCTAGAATGTTACTATTGTGTATTAACTCTGGTTGAATTAATACACCTGCAGAGGAGGTGGGAGTCTCCGGGAGGAAGGGAGATAGACAGAATGAGGAAGGTAGGCAGGATGGGAGGGAGAGTGAGGGAGAGGGTAGTAGACAGACAGACTGAGTAAGGGGGTCAAAGGGGAGAGAGTCTGATCTGGTCGGTGATGTGGACAGGTTACAGAGTACTGAGATGACCATGTTTCTGCAAGGATGCCTCTCTGTGCAGGCTAGCCTGTGTCTGCTGAGTGGATAATGTGGGTGATTCTCCATAGGTCAGAACAGCACACCAACAGTTCTAGTGGTGAAACAGGACCAGAAGACAGACAGGATCGGAGGATCAGGGTTGGCTGCAGAGGGTATCATGATTACATCGCAGCCTCAGAATAGAATACTAATCATTCTACAATCAACCATAATATCTCATTAAAGCTGCAATATGTAACTTTTTGGGAAACCCGACCAAATTCACATAGAAATGTGAGTTATCGATCTGTCATTCTCATTGAAAGCAAGTCTAATATGTGGTAGATCTGTTGTTCTATGTGAGCTATTTCTACGCTTCCCATCTTTTAGTTTAGTTTTTGCGTCTTTTACTTTCGATTTTGTACACCAGCTGCAAACAGCTGAAAATACAATATTTTTGGTTAGGGAAAATATATTTAACAGCGGTTTAGATGGTACAATGATTCTCTACAATATACTTGCTTGTTTTGTCACATATACTGAAATTAGGCAACTATTAGAATTTTACCCACCAGGAAATGGCAGAGCGATTTCTGCATAGTGCACCTTTAAACCATGTTTGCCAAATTAGTCAACCGACCCACACACGATCTGAATGATTGTGACTGTTCTGACCAGCATACTGTTCTCCCCTCTGTCTGACAACTCTGTCACGAGTCACTTCCATCTCTATTGACATTATGCTTTGCTAAATGACTTGGTCATGCGACACCTCCACAATCCCCCATGTTCTCCAGTCACCCATGCCATGTCAGTGAATTTCCATCCAACTCGATCACCTTGGCCTTTTTGCCTTCTGGCAATAGGGTCTTCGCACCCATTACTTCAGTAATCCACATGTAGGACAATGGCGATCCAATATCAACCTTTCCTGCCACACTGCTGCACTCATGCCCAGTTCACTGTGACCGCAAGGCAAACTGAGCATGCAAATGGTATGTTTAAGTGCACCTCCCCGTTACCTAACCACTCACATTAAATTCCATTTGTCTTTGTCCGCCACTTGCAGTGAGCGTCTGAGCAACGTTACGGACCACTAATGCAAGAGTTGTAAGCACATCTATTCTGCATGACTGATATTGCTCCAGGAGTGGCCCATATTTGCAGCCTCACAGAACAGTTTGATCACAAAGTGAATGACGTGTTGATCAGTAAGAGAGAGAGGGAGAGGACACTCAATGTCTGTTGACTGGCGGAGTGTGCTGCCAACCCCTATCATCTTACCATACTTTGTTCATAATGTTCAGTCAATATTGGGTCTGCTTTACTGGGAAGGATGTTTGTTTAGACATTACCCTTTTGGCTCTCTGGGTTATGTTCGGGGCTCTGCATAGCAGCTTTTCGATCAGATATTCTCTGTTCTGCAGATGAAAATCACAACCCATGTTAAGCAAATCTACATACAAATTCTTTAAGCCTCAAAAAAAGAAAAAAAAGAACAGGTCAAATCCTGGAGGTAAAATCATACCTTGGCTTTCTGGAAAAATTTACATTTCAAAAGTTCTGCTGCTGTAGGCCTGAAGAGAAGCAAAATACATGGAGATATAAGAACACATTCCAATCATTGGCCTAGAACTGAATGTACAATTCCTCGAATCTGTCTGTGTGAGAATAGATATTCTTGGGTGGGTGGGTATGAGTGAGCCCACTAAACATGAAGACTATATTTCAGGACTCTCCTGAAATGTGTCTGACATTCTACAGAGACTCGATCAACTCCCAAGGCCATCAGATTTACTTCATCATCAACCAGTGACAGACTCTACAGATTTAGAGAGTAGGCCTAATGCAGTTCACAGAATGGCAGACATGTACAAACCTCTTGGCGGGCTCCTTCTGAAGGCACAGGGTTATTAGCTTCCTAAACGATTTCCCATATTTTTTCAGCATCTCTTTGTCCTCCACACCCGTGTCTAGGGTGGGAGGATCGTTCTGTAAGGTCAGCATTAAGACCTGGGAAGAGAAGAGGAAGGGTCAAAGACATTCAAGTGTTCTCTCAGAGGTTACATAGACATAGGGTAGTAATTTGCCTTTTCATGGTTTATTAGTTAAGATGTAGGCCTATTTCGCTTCCTGTCTAGGATCTAGATATGCAGTGATCAGGCTCACCTTCATGGGTGGGTATCGGTGGTAAGGTGCAGACCCTGTGGCCAACTCTATGGCAGTGATTCCAAAACTCCAAATGTCTGCTTTGAAGTCATAGCCTCGTACCTGTGGACATGGCGGAGCTACTGTTAGTGTTGTACAGTCTAGGTGAAAACAGATAGTAGATGTTACTAAAACTGGCCACAAGATAGTCTCACCTGTTCCATCACCTCAGGGGCCATCCAACATGGTGTGCCCACAAAAGTCTTCCGTACTTTGTTTCTGGTCATATCTCCTCCAGTGGCCAAAAAGGCACTAACTCCAAAATCTATGAAGAAATATGGATAATTCAGATGACATGTATGGATGTAAATGTTATACCTCATTAACATCTGATAGAAAGGGATAATAATGTTTTGCGGTATTTGCTCAAATATACTCAAACCACAGTATAATATTCTACCACAGCTAAATGTGATTGTACAGACATGTAGTATCAGGATAGTTCCAATCACTAGGTTTCATCTGACGAAGGAATCTGATGAACTAAAATCTGTGACCGTTTCACAAGTATTTCATGTTATACACCTTATACAAACTGTGCACACTCCAGCTCTTCAGTTGCATTTGTGTTAGAATGGTTCTCCTTGCTGTGTTTGTAGGCTAAAGGTCGTCCAAGTACATGAAAGACTGTAGGCCTCCAGTGATTTATGTTGGGGGACCTGTTTGACTACCTTTATGTTATTCAGTAAATGGGTCGTTCCACCAATTCGGTGCACTTTGAGATGTGTAACTTTGTGGGGAAAACAATGTCACCTAATTGTAGCATTCTGTCATAAAGAGCACATGCTAAACTTAATAAAAAAACTTGTTTTCCCATCTCAAGAGGTTAAATTACAAAAGATACTATAGTAAGTGTCTATTAAGTGCCAAATAAAGTAACAGGGTTGACTGTAACACGATTGAATGCAAGCTTCACAAAACAAATTGAATAGTTCAAACTTTTCTAGCAAGTTATTATTGATGCACCAGTTTTCCACCACAAAACTCAAAAAATGGCAAAAAAAGAGCTTTTAAACTATGATTTTACTGTCACATGTTCATAGCCTCTTTTGAAAAAAATATTTAAAAGGAATAGTTTTACCATATTAAAACAACAGTTCAGTTCATGTAACAGGGTTGACCTTAAAATGAGGGACAGGTTTTGACCTTGAAATGAATCAATAATCATATGAAATATTACTTTGTCAGAGCAACACAATAACTATGGCCTTACAATATTGGTGAAAACTTGCAGAAATGTTGGGGTTAGGGGGATTAAAATATTCCTAGAAGTCACCGAGGAGGGTAATGTCAACATGCTGAAATTTGGCACTTTAGCAATACTTTATTTATATTAAAAATCTGATTTATTGAATTCTCCATGTGGCCTATATTAAAAGCCACATCATTGAATATAACAGGGTCAAAATTGGTGCTCAATTAAAAAAATATATGTATATATAAAAAGGATGCAAAAGGCACTCATTCTGTGGAAAGACCTCAATATTGTCAACCCCATGTTGTAGAAATACAAGAAATGTCTGTTTCGTGCAGAACATACTGAGTTGAACTAAATGCACTTATGAACTGGTACAGTTGAAGTTGGAAGTTTACATACACCTTAGCCAAATACATTTAAACTCAGTTTTTTACAATTCCTGTTTAAGGTCAGTTAGGATTACCATTCTATTTTAAGAAAGTGAAATGTCAGAATAATAGTAGAGAGAATGATTAATTTCAGCTTTTATTTCTTTCATCACATTACCAGTGGATCAGAAGTTTACATACACTCAATTAGTATTTGGTAGCATTGCCTTTAAATTGTTTAACTTGGGACAAATGTTTCAGGTGGCTTTCCACAAGTTTCCCACAATAAGTTGGGTGAATTTTGGCCCATTCCTCCTGACAGAGCTGGTGTAACTGAGTCAGGTTTATAGGCCTCCTTGCTCGCACATGCTTTTTCAGTTCAGCCCATAAATGTTCTACAGGATTGAGGTCAGGGCTTTGTGATGACCACTCCAATACCTTGACTTTGTTGTCCTTAAGCCATTTTGCCACAACTTTGGAAGCATGCCTGGGGGGTCACTGTCCATTTGGAAGACCCATTTGCGACCATGCCTTAACTTCCTGACTGATGTCTTGAGATGGTGCTTCAATATATTCACATAATTTTCCTGCCTCATGATGCTTTTTATTTTGTAAAGTGCACCAGTCCCTCCAACAGAAAAGCACCCCCACAACATGATGCTGCCACCCCTGCTTCTTCCTTGCTGAGCGGCCTTTCAGGTTATGTCGATATAGGACTTGTTTTACTGTGGATACTTTTGTACATATTTCCTCCAGCATCTTCACAA
Organism: Oncorhynchus clarkii lewisi; assembly: GCF_045791955.1. Lineage (NCBI taxonomy): Eukaryota > Metazoa > Chordata > Actinopteri > Salmoniformes > Salmonidae > Oncorhynchus > Oncorhynchus clarkii. The sequence continues at coordinate 7,914,643 of NC_092168.1, read as the reverse complement.
GGTCCTTTGCTTTTGTTCTGCGATTGATTTGCACTTTTCACACCAAAGTACGTTCATCTCTAGGAGACAGAACGCGTCTTCTTCCTGAGCGGTATGGCGGCTGCGTGGTCCCATGGTGTTTATACTTGCATACTATTGTTTGTACAGATGAACATGGTACCTTCAGGCGTTTGGAAATTGCTCCCAAAGATGAACCAGACTTGTGGAGGTCTATAAAAAAATGCTGAGGTCTTGGCTGATTTCTTTTCATTTTCCCATGATGTCTAGCGAAGAGGCACTGAGTTTGAAGGTAGGCCTTGAAATACATCCACAGGTTAACCTCCAATTGACTCAAGTTATGTCAATTAGCCTATCAGAAGCTTCTAAAGCCATGACATCATGTTCTGGAATTTTCCAAGCTGTTTAAAGGCACAGTCAACTTAGTGTATGTAAACTTCTGACCCACTGGAATTGTGATACAGTGAATTATAAGTGAAATAATCTGTCTGTAAACAATTCTTGGAAAAAATACTTGTGTCATGCACAAAGTAGATGTCCTAATCGACTTGCCAACAAGAAATTTGTGGAGTGGTTGAAAAACAAGCTTTAATGACTCCAACCTAAGTGTATGCAAACTTCCGACTTCAACTGTATATCTACATTAATGTTGTATTCCTAGCAAATAAATAAAACACTTATAAAATACTAATTTTTTAAACTCAATATTTTGAGTGGGGCTGAAAGGTCTTCAGGACAGGAAAGAGAAACACGCAGTCAATATGTAAACTACTGCGTATTCGCTAGCTTCAAAAATATATTAATCTGCCATTTTACAATTATATTCCTACTTTTGATTGGTGAAGTCTGGCATTATGTTGATTAGGCTGTTGAATTAACTGAATGTGTGGAAGCATCATTAAAAAAGTACTATCTTTGTGGCAGTCAGTGAGCTGTGAGAATACAATTTAACAGGTGAGGTGAGGGAGTGACAGAAGATGAGGTGAGGGAGTGACATTACTCACACACCTGCAATCTGAACAGATCCGTCCTCTCCCAACAGAATGTTCCCAGCCTTCACATCCCTGAGGTCACACACACACAGCAAAAACACCCCAGTCAGGCCCAAACAGTATCTATCGACCTAAGTGGAGCAGGATCAATTGCATCCATGTGTACAAATTAGTTTTGCAGCCTACTGTCATTTGGAACACTGCCCAAGGGGGTAATAGTGGTTTACTTCTTTATGCCCTTGACATCCAGGCAAGTTCAAAGAACACAATCTGTCATTAAATTACATTGAAACAGTAGATAATGTCATCACAATTTAACTAATACCATGTAACTCTTAGATTACAATGTATAGATTAATACTATGTAACTTTTAAATACACTCTTTTAAGGAAGACCCTGTGCAAAGAATTAATGTTTAAAACTCCAAACAGTGGAGGCTCCTCCGAGGAGGGAGGGGAGGATCATCCTCCTCGGTGAATTTCATAAAAAAAAAAAAAGTTAAACATTAAAAAAGTTACTTTTTTTAGATAAAACTATACTAAATATATTCAGGTCACCAAATAATTGATTAAAACACAAGGTTTTGCAGTGAAGGTCTACAGTAGCCTCAACAGCCCTCTGTAGGGTAGAACCATGGTGTAGCCGGAGGACAGCTAGCTTCTGTCCTCCTCTGTGTACATTGACTTAAATACAAAACTCAGGAGGCTCATGGTTCTCACCGCCTTCCATAGACTTCCGGAGTATGTCCTCCAACCTATCAGAGCTCTTGTAGCATGAACTGACATGTTGTCCACCCAATCAAAGGATCAGACAATTAATCTAGTACTGAAAGCATTAGCTACAGCTAGCTAGCAATGCAGTGCATTACACATTGTGAGTAGTTGAGTCAAAGAGAGAGAAAGACAATAGTTGAACAGTTTTGAACAAATTCATATTTTTAAAAATGAAGGACAAGCGAGAGAGAGAGAGAGAGAGAGAGAGAGAGAGACTTATATTTTGTTGTATTTTTTTCAGCTTCACTTACTTAGCTAGGCAATGCAACTAGTTTAGCCTACTCAAACACCCGGATCAAACAAAGTGGAAAGCTATGTTAGCTAGCTGGCTATGGCTATCCAACTCTGGAACTCTTTCAAGTTAAGGTAAGCTTTTGGTTGTATTAATTTATTCACCGCGGCCCGCCGGTGTAACTGCTAAACTGGTTGCTGCTGACTGTACACTGCACTGCATGATTGTAGGGGGTTTACTAATGTGTTAGTTCTTGCTGCTATGTTGACTATGACGTTAATATGGTGACAATGATGTAGGCTGTGTGTAGCGGTTAGCGGTTATGATATGAAAGTTTGGCTTGGAAGGGTTTTTTTGCCTGGTCACAGAAAACTGATGTGTTGTGCACTGAAGTCCACAAGCAAAGGAAAAAGGTGAGAGGAGAACATGTAGTTTTGGGAAAGAATAAAACTATCAAAGGGATCATGATTTTTTTATGTGGCTGCTATGAAAGTGAACTGTGTTTGAGTGTGATATGGGGTGTATTCATTCCGGCGATTCTGTTGGAAAAACGTTTCTTAAACGGATTAACATACTGGAATTTGCCCAACATAAACTCTCGTTTGCAACTGTTGGACATATGATTACACCCTAGATCAGCTAGATGCAGGCAGGAGTGTGCAAGGCGGTATTGAATGTGTCAATGTCTGTCACCTTGATTACTCAAATTTAGGGCTGACCCCATTTAGTCGACTGGTCGATAGGCTGAGATTTTTTTAGTTGAGCAGACCGAGATTTTTTTAGTCTAGCAGTCTAAAAAATATTTTTGGGCACATGAGACACCCGTCTGACTCGAGGGGATGGCACACCAGTATCACCAGTAAAACATTTACCGTTAATTTCCATAATTTCTAATCTACAATGTTAGTTTTGTTATGGTCATTTCTGTTAATGCATTAAATATATTATTATCACAGTCTTTTACCGTTCTCATTGTCGGAGTGGACATGTTGTTTGCTGACCGCACAACCTAGGCTACACTTGTGAGAAACAAGTTACGTTTTTTTCATTCCATTTAGGAGTTGTCAATTTGTTAATTGTGGTTTGTTTTGTAGCGCTCCTGTAAATGTTGAGTAAGGACACGCACCTGATTATACATAGAAGTAGGCCTAGGCTACCTGGCCTGCACGCAAATGCAGGCCTATAAATGTACACATTTGGGGATCTGGTAGTATTTCTGATTGTCTTAACTCACCACCACTGTGGAACTTAATTTTTTCTTCAACTCAAACACCAAGTAAACAAAGTCTGTTTTTACATCCATTGAGAATGACAATAGTTCCTCAATGTAGCCTATTTCAAAATTCTTTCCAGCGCTCTTTCGATATCCGCTCAGCGTGAAAGGGGGGAAAAAATGTCATGCTCTGATCAGGTGAAGGAAACATCATAAAATAGGCCTACCTGATTACTTCTTATCCCTTGTGCAAATATCCTACAGCTATGTCTTTCTGGGGCTCACTGGATCTGGAAACTCTGAGGTCCCAGAATATTTTATACAATGTTGCAAGTTTAAGCTTCAGGCTGGACCCAAGTTAATAGCTTATACAATGTTTCTAGTTCCTTGCAGACAGGCCATGAGTAGCCAATGTGATTAATAGGATATTCATTTTTATCAGTATATTTTCTAACTGCAGGCTGCAATGTTTTTATTTGTTGGCTTTATGTAGGCTAATTTGACATAGTTGGCACTGGCAATATAAGTTACTTTTAGAATTGTTATTAACCATATGATAATGATTTTGAGATACATAGACTTTATTATAAATTAAAATAAACTTGCCCACGAAAATGTGCATATAAAAATCATAACTGGCACACAGATCGGTAGAAACGGTAAGATAAATTGGCACTCCAGATGGAAAAGGTTGCCGACCCCTGGTGTAGCCTATTAGGAGCGTAACAGCAGGAGCGTAACAGCAGAATCTGTGAATGCCAGCAGAAGCAGGAGGAAGAGGGTCGGGAACAGGTTTCTTTTACTTCTGGTTAGGCTATCTTGATCTATGTCTCCCTCGAGTCATTTGTGTGTCTTATTATTTAATCCCAGTGTGCTTAAAGCATCAGACAAGCTCAGTAGCCTACATACAGTATAGTTGATTTTATTAAAACACATAGGATGTGTCTATGTAGGGAAAGATACACATTTCAAAATGTCTACCAATCAATTGGTCGAAAGAACAGACGACTCTAGATCTAACAATATTTTTTTCGTCGGGGACAGCCCTACTAAAATGTCTCTCGACCTGTGTTGTAAACTTTCATTAATAGCCTAGGTTGTAGCAACCTCATGATAGGTATAGGGGAAAAATGTGAGTATCATATTGTAGCCTAAACCTATCGATGTTACAATGAGCTGGGTGAAGGGAATATGAATGACAGTCATCAAATATGCTGTAATAGAAATAAGGCTATGCTCATAAAAAAAATAATCGTCCTCCCTTTTCTTAAACGGCACCGACCATCACTGACTCCAGGGTATCTTACCTGTGAATCTGTCCGTTTCTATGCAGGTAGTCCAGCCCCTCAAGGACCTCTTTTAGTATGGTTGCAATGATGAGCTCATCTAGAACTCCATTTTTGTGCTCTCCTCTGCTAAAGGTATGCTTTATTATATCCAACATGGATCCTAAAAAGAGGAAGCAGACAGACAAACAGTGCCCACAATGCCCAATGCTGATATGTCAATTTCTACATAAGATCCTTCCATGTCAACTGTTCTATTGACCCATTCTATGTTAAGCAAGTTTGTTACAATGTTTGATATTCATCCCAGCCGTACCTGGTGTGATAACACTTCACTTTTAATGCCACTGCACATAGGTCTACAGTAAACTGATCAAAAGGATGGACAATTGCTCGTTACATGTCGTGATGGTTGAAATTGTATGAGATCAATGTCATGACTTCATGAGTTCTATTTTGCTAGGTTGGTGAAGGTCAAAGCTTACCTCCACTCAGAAGTTTCATGACTAACCAAAGTTCATCCTTTACCACAAATGAGGTGTAGTAGGTGACAACATTTGGATGGTTGCATTGGCTCATGGCTTGAATTTCTTTCTATTGTATGAGAGGAAAGAGGCTCATATGAGAAACAAATTAAAGCTAACATCTTTTGACAACCTTTCTTATAACAAGGATTGTTCATAGGTCATTTGAGTCTCTAAAAATGAAGTGAACAAACACTGTAACTTATGGCTAATTTATTTTTCAAATGGACACTTGAGTGTAGCACAGCCCTCCTACTCAGCCTCTAATAGACATACACAAGAGAGAACAGCAAAATCGAATTACAGCCCAATCAGGAAAGTATGGGCCAGAGAGAGCCCGAGGCACTGTGGTCACACACAATGAAAATATAGCCTTTATTTATTGTTGCTCTCACCAATAGCTCATCCATGCTGGTCTGGCATTTTTCCAAGTTGATTCTCTTTATGGCCACGCGTTCCTGTCTGGGGGTGCAGAGGGCAGCCTGCACTACGGCTGTGGCCCCGCTGCCTGGTATCACAGACAAATAGAGGTGCAATTATAAAACAGGGCAGGAGACAGTACAGTAACATTAAATGTGACCAAGGTGAACAGCATAAGGGATCATTGAAACATGCAGTATCATTTTGTGTCTGTTCGGAATATTAAATGTTTTTTGTGACATTTAAATAATAACTCATGTATATTCCATGACAGTTCAGAACAGAATTGAACAAATACAGTATGTGCAAACATATTTTCCAATGACATGTTAATTCCTCTGCATAACAGTCAGTGTATCCAAAGACAAAGCTGTGAAGAGGGGTTTATTTAAGAACCAGGCCATGCTAAGCTATAGTTGTCTTGTACTAAGAATGTGACACAGTACACACCATGCCAACTGCCGGTGACAGATAAGGATGAGAGGAGATCGGACTGCTCAACAGTTGATTATAAGCACAAAAAAAGATGACTGACTAGCCACAGCAGCTCGTGGTTGTAGTGCTATCCCTTATCAGCACTGATATGGCTTTCTTTGGCTGTCAGTGTCAGCTCAAATGTCTCTCACCGTTCACAGGTGCCAAAATTCTTAAATGAGCAGAAAACATTGAGTATTTGGGGAATTATTGTGAATAACTGCATTATAGGCCTACCAAACGAGGTCTGGCGCTATTAGCAGTAGGGGAAGTGGAGAGTGACACTCAGTATTGTTACAATGTAACCGGTTCTATAACTCCTTGATGTAACCTAATAGAAGTGAAAATAAACATTGATGACCTATGAAACTTGACTGACCTGCTGAAACAATAAACTAAACATTCTTATCCAATGTAATGTTTTATCTATGGATTACAAAATAAAGACGATATATTGCTTACAGTGAGGCAAAGCAACATCTTAAAATGTATAGAATTTTTTTTTACAACTATATATTAATTATAATACATTGACAGAAGGCGGCTTATAAATTATGTCTATAGGCTATTTGTCTTTCCTTTTCCAGAGACAATTAAATAATCTGTGACAACATTCTTACAAAGTAGACCATTTTTTGCATAGCCTAATACCCATCATAATCATAATAGGCATAATAACGTTGGACTGTTATTAAAACTGAATGTTACTCGTGTTTATTTTGTTTCGTGTAGCCTAACAGTAGATCCTCTTACTAACTTCAGAGTGGCATGCAATTCAATATCCCTTCTCTACCGAAGGATAACATGCCATTCCCGTGAGGACTGCATCCATGCATAGACTCATATATTTCAATATTAGCCTACTGGACATGTGCCATAAATGAGCATCGTTCAGGATTGCATTAAAAACGCATTTACATTAAATTCCTACCCATACGAATACAACTTTACAATGACTATAAATATCTCTCAATATGATGAAATAAGTGGTTTCCTCTTACAAGAGCAAGCGAATAGAGGTTGTTATTAACATCCGCAATGCAAAGCATTAAAGAGACGCTGTTCAATATGAAAAAGCCGGTAGGCCCTCGTCGTCATTCACCGCTGATAACCGCCCGAGCCATATCCATGATAAAACATTATATCATTACACTATAGAAATGTAGCCTACTAACCTATGACTTCCTGTAACTCGTACGACTCCCTGGTAATTGGCCAGCTCGTTGTCAGCACTGGTTGCGGATTCTGGACATTAGCCGGAGATTCGCCTTGCTCCGCCATGATGCTGCTGCTGCTGCTGAGCTAGCTACTTAGCGACCACAGACGGTAAAATGTGCATTCACTCCCGACTACAGAAGTGTCAGCTGCTGCAGAGCGTTACTACGGTTAGTGCTATCCTGAATCCTTTGGACGTCCCTAAACCCTAACCTTAACCCCTACCCTAACCCTAACCATAAGAATAGCCCTTACCATTACCATTACCATAACCCTTACCAAACCTTAACCCTACCTTAACTCTTACATTAAGCGTTTAAAACGTCAACTTCAATAGGGTGACGTCAGAGTTGGGACGCCCCAATGATCCCATTTAGACTTTTCCGCATTACTACCGCTTGCGATGAAAACATCAGGAAAATAAAGGGCCACATTCATTGTGCAACTTTCACCACAACGGCAATGTGTCATTTGACTTTATTATAACCCATTATATTAAAATGTCTACCCTATATGGTTTTAAACAACAACCAATAGGCTAAATATTAAAATAAATTATGTTCAAATTTAAGATTGCCTATTCTATTTCTCTAGATTATTCGTTGAATAGGCTGAATTCAAATAATCATACTGAAAAAAAAAACACTTGAAATGTTGTGATAGGCCTATTAAAGTTGCCATTTTAAAAACAAATGTCAATTCCAACTCTGAAAGTTGTCTTTGTTAGTTGCCAAATCAAATATAATCAAATGAATTGCCTATTATTTGATTAATAAATTAATTAAACTTAACTTGAACAACTGAATTCGTTTTAGGCCTATGGCGTTGGTTACAGTTTAGCCTGGATATTTTGAATGACGCAGTGATGAACTGTCGTTGTGGTGAAAGTTGCACAATGAATGTGGCCCTTTATTTTGTATATTACATTGTACCCTGGATGATAAAAGTTGCTACAAAGTTCCAAAGAGCGCAAAAAACAAAAAAAATCCACTAGATGGCAATATTACATCTTCAATCATATACCAACATTTGTGAGGCCCTACACTACATAATGCCTATGAGGTGTCTCTTGGTGAAAGTACATTACTGATTACAACAATATAAAAAGGTGTCCTTTTATTGAATTAATACATTCACATTCTGTATTTACACAAATCTATTAATTTCTAATCTCTTGTGGAAAGATTCGTCTGCCTAGGCTGCAATTACGTGAGACTAGTTCTGGGTAAACCGAGATTAATTAATTAATGCAATAATTTCCTAGACAAAAACATTATACAGCAGCTCTTCTGCTATGAGTGTGCTGGTAAGTAGGGTGGCATGATTGACTAAGTATTCATGTTGATACAGTGCGTTTTCCATGTATTTATTTTTTGCTTTCAATGGCTATGGGACATTTGCCTAACCAAAATGTGTCAGGAACAGTCAGGACAGGAAGTCGGGAACATATTATTCAATGAGTATTTCAGACTAACAACAATATAATCGTATTATTCTGCATTCTATTGAGGAGAAAAAATATCAACAGTCAAGGTACACTCAGCCTATTCCATACATTAAGCTAAAATCATAATTTAAGATACATTGCTATTGCCATACACCACTTATGCGTGAATACCTTTGTATAGTGACTGCATGTGTGACATTTCAATGCACCAATCACTTGCGGAGGAGTAGATGCCTGATTCATTCTACTTCCCTACACTGGAAAGAGCGAGGGAGAAAATAGACCAGTGTGTTGTGAACAACAGCGTGAGCAACAACAGTGGATCAGAGGTTCGCATCATAATAAAAGTCCGTCATTGAAACTGACGCAAACGGATAAAAATAATGGAATCATGCCACAATTGAAACAAGTTTGGAATGTTGTTAAATAAATTCAACAAAAGACAATTATTAGTTAATTTTAAAAATCAGTTGATTGCACTGTGGATGTATTTGAATTCAGAATTGCATTGGAGGCATACTTAAATGTACAGCCTAACCTATGGATTGTGCACCCATTAAATGGGGTATCAGCCTACTCAGTGACACTCACAGAACACAACAATGTAGAGTTTACACAAATATTAGCGTCTTAGCTCTTATTGCCGGATTTTGATTGTGAGAAATCACCTCTCCATTCGGTCTATTGTGTGCATGTATACTGGACATTAATATTGCACTGTACAGCCTAACCTATGGATTGTACATCCATGAAATGTGGTACCAGCCTACTCAGTGACACTCACAGAGCACAACCATGTGGAATTTACTAAGATGCTAATACTGTATCTGCTAATACTGTATTCACTATTTTAATATGTTGGTAACCCGAGTATGTTGGTAACCCTCGAAGCAGGATATATTGGCACGTGTGTTGTTCGTCTCGGGCCAGCAAACAATGGCAATATATCCACCGGCATTGAGGGTTACCAACATATTCGGGTTACGAGGGTTACCAACATAAACATTCCATGTTTAGCATTATCTAGTCCAATTGTGGCATGATTCCATTATTTTTACCTGTTTCATGTTTCAATAGAGGACTTTTATTTTGAAGGCAACCCGCTTTCACTATTGTTGCTCACACTAATGTCGTTCACGACACACACGTGGGAAATAGACGGGCGGCGCGTACACTGATCCCATCACACTAAAAACCTGGGAAGATCGAGCGTGAGACTGCTGCAACTACGCAATAGGCCATTGATATCGCATTCATTTCTGGTCCATTGGTAAAGTGGACAACGCGTACACAATACAAGGAAATGGCTGGTATTTTGGCATGGTTTTGGAACGAGAGATTTTGGCTCCCTCACAATGTAACCTGGGCTGACTTAAAAAACACAGATGAGGCAACCTTCCCGCAAGCCGAGGATTTGTATGTGGCTTGTCCTTTAGCCTTCTGCATCTTTATGATTCGACTGGTTTTCGAAAGGTGGGTGCATTCAGAAGTGATAACCTTATATTGGTATAACTGGAGATGATGTTGGATTCGTTTAATTGACATGTAGCATAAAGAAAGCCTGTTTTAAAAAACATTGTCTCGGGTAGGCTAATGAAGCATGTATCGCTCACACTGAATTTCTAGACAATGACATGCACATGATGCGATGTATCAAGGTAACATTGTAACGTTAGCTTCTCTATAGGCCTGTCTGTTACATTGTAACAAAGCTTCTTCTATATATGAATAATATGTTAGAGCAAAAGAGCTGCATTTGGATATTAATTGTTTTCTCCATAATAAGATGCATGCTGGCCTTGCATCCAAGTTGCAAGTTGTAGCTGTCAATAGGAGGCAAGGACATTATTCGAGTCATGCTTGTATAATGTAGCCTACTATTGACCTTGCAAGGGTCTGTGCTGCCTATGTCTTGATGGTGATCAGTGTTGAGCTTCGTGTTATTGTTGTAAGCCTGCCTATCCCATTTGTACATAGCCTACCAGGCTAAGTGTTGACGCTAGACCGGTACACCACTCAGACACATGGGATGCTCTGTACAATATAGACCACAGACATCAGTAGGAAACAGACAGATCCCCTCAGCAGTGTCTCAACATTGCCTAATACTACACTCTTTATATCGGCTCATCATGATATAGCATGTAGGTGTCTGATTTAGATGTGTGTGCATTCGTCAGTAGGCTACAGTTGAACTATATTTTAGTGTAGGCTACATACATGTCACTGATTGGCTGCTGTCACCGCCACCACCGTGCCACCTCACTAGCCAGC